>NC_139574.1:15495588-15700588 GCF_946808225.1 Silurus aristotelis
ATTCTGTTTCAGACATACTTAGCTTCTTCTTCTTCTTCTTTCGGCTGCTCCCATTAGGGGTCGCCAAGGCAGATCATCTGTCTCCAAACTACTCTGTCCTCTACATCTGCCTCTTTCAAACCAACTACCTGCATGTCTTCCCTCACCACATCCATAAACCTCCTCATTGGCCTTCCTCTTTTCCTCCTTCCAGGCCACTCCATCCTCAGCATTCTCCTACTGATATACCCAATGTCCCTCCTCTGCACATGTCCAAATCATCTCAATTGAACCTCTCTGACTTTGTCTATAAAACGTCCCTCTAATAAAATCATTTCTAATTCTGTACATCCTCGTCACTCCCAATGAAAATCTCAACATCTTTCGCTCTGCTACCTCCAGCTCCGCCTCCTGTCTTTTACTCAATGCCACTGTCTCTAAACCATACAACATCGCAGGTCTCACCACAGTCCTATAAACTTTCCCTTTCACGCTTGCAGATTTTCTTTACTTCCCTAACACACTCTCCATAACTTTGCCCTGTTGACCCCAGGTACCTAAACTCATCCACCTTCACCACCTCTTCTCCTTGCAAATGTTTCATTCCCCTTCTTTCCAGCGCGTACCTCCACCTCTCCAGGCTCTTCTCAACCTGCTTCCTACTCTCACCACAAATCATAATATCATCTGCAAACATGACATAGTTAGCAACATACACAAAACAACAAACAACAATTAGCAAAAGATAAATAAAAAAAAACACACTACAATATTAAAGAAAAATCTAAATCTACCTGATCATGTAATTCTGCTTTTGCTTACTATTATACACTCAAATAAGCAACTGTAGAGTTGCAGACATAGCCAAGCTAATTTATATATTTCTATATGCTATGCTAGATGATGCAAAACTTACTGAATAAGTTCCAACAAGCCCTGAGTGCTCACCATGCTGTGTCATTAAAAAACATCAAGTAAAATTTAAAGTAGCAAGCCACCATGTTTCCAGTCCCTTTAGGACATAAAAGACATGATTAATAAAAAAAATAGATAACAAGCTTAACATTACCAACCATGCATAAAAATAAGCTTTATGCTTTAAACCCTTGAAACCAATCTAAAAGTGAGAGAAAAAGGAGGAGAAGGAGGGTGGCTTTCACAAGGTCATTCTACAGCAGCCATATTTCTCTCCATTCTTTTCAAAACACTTATTAACTTTATAGAAAACACTAATAAATCACCAGTCTTCATATTTACAACATGATGGTGAGTGAAATTTCAGATGTGGCTTTTGTCATCAAACACAGACATTGCACTTCAAAGCCCTAAAGGAAGAGTCCAACCAAAAACATGAAAACTGTCACGTAAATTATAAATAACTCACAAATTTTAAATAAAACTATTAAAATTGTATGCACACGGGTCATGGTTTAGTAATAATTAAAGTCATGCGATTTCTTATAAAATTCCACAAAGAGCAAAAAGCATGGGGTTGAGCCCTAGTCAAACGTCTTGATGTCTAACTGTGTGCAATCACCGGCCTTCATGTTTACCTAAGAAGTAGTCTGTAGCAAAGAAGACCACCGTCAATACTGAAACATTTGTGGTGGGTAAAAACTCAAAAGTGGCCCATCTGTCAGTCCTGTAGTCCTCAGGACAAGCTGTCTCTGATGTATGCACACAAAAACACACTACACAGACATAAGTTTCTCACAGAGAAAGACGCCTGAATGTGTGTGTGTGTGTGTGTGTGTGTGTGTGTGTGTGTGTGTGTGTGTGTGTGTGTGTGTGTGTGTGTGTGTGTCTGTGCGTATGAATAAAATGTGTATTTAACCTTAGGTTGTTAAACTAAAAAAGACACAAAGACCTTTAATATTCATTTGCAAAAAGAATTTCTACCCTTCTATGAAAAAGGGGTGTACTGGAGAAGAGTATACTTGTCCACAGGTTTATCAGCTTTCATATTTCCAGATTTCTGATTTCCAGAAATCCAATTTCCAGTCTGATTTCCTGATCATTTGGGAGGTTTTGAGCTTTCATTCAGGCCTGGCCTCTCTGCGGGGTTCTCTCAGACCCTAATGCTTATTCTTCCAATGCCATTCAGATGAAATAAATCCAGCACTACCAGATTTTCCACTCAAGTAGACGTGTAAAGAAATGGTGCCCAGGGCTGGTTGGGACAGGGACAGTCCTGCTGAGCCAGTCCACACAAACACACAGACACACACAGCCTGATGAATGCCAATGTTTTCAAACACAAGGAGATATAGAAGAAAGCGGAGGTTCTGTGTGAGCTAAACACAAAAGAGAGAACACCTACAGTTGTGGCACAAATTAGGACCTCGGTCACTTTTTTCTCAGTCTTAGGAGAAACAAGACCTGTACTAACCCAAGTACAAAGCATTTAACCCACCTTTTATATAAGCCTGCAGACAAAACATGACCCCTTCCTCTTTTTTCTTTCATTCACACACAATCACATCCTTGAAGAAAAAATACATGGCCTAGTAATCAAATGGAAGATTTGTCCCTTTGTTTAAAAACATGGCAACCAAAATCAGTGAAATAAAAGGACCATGCTTAAAGGTGGGTGGTTGGGAAATTTTTTCATGCAGAGACTACTCATAGACAGAAGCCTAAGAACATTATTAAGAATCCGTAAATCTAATCTAATCTCTACAATGGTGTCTCCTCCACTGGGAGAGTAGAGCAATGGGAAAGTCAAGTCTTGCTTAAATTTAAACTTAGTTCCCTACTTTCTCCTATTTTCTCACCATTACTTTCTCTTTTACTATGAACGGAACTGCAGTGACTACGAGGCAGAAGCCTGTAGAGATTTGAGGATTAGTCTGGAGTGCTCACTCTGGGAGTTAGGGTGTGATTAAGGCAGCGCCTGCTGATATTCTACAATCACTCCTGCTCTGTGCTCTTCTCTCCAACCTCACTCTCATCTTTTCTACACGATTTCTTCATCTTCATTTCTCTTTACCAATTTTTTCAAAATCCTCACCGTGGCTCACACTTAGTGATATTTGAATCGTTCAGGGTGTTCCTCGTGAGATTGGAGTCATGGTGAGGCACTAATCGAAAAACCCATGCCTCTTTCACCTATTTAAGGTCTCAGCTCTCTCTGGGAAACGCTTTTGATAAGGACAAACCGTTCACTGCAGCTCTCTGCTGCTCTCTCCAATGATAAACCTGTTTACTTCACTCTCCCATTCCTTTCTTTTGCTCTCATGTAGCTTATCCACCAAGCCAACCCTAAACTATGTAAACCCTCTTATACACAATACACATGCTAGGTATAGGTGGTACACTGCTAGGTTTTTTTTATGATTTGAAAAGATTTAAACAGGCAAAGAGAACTGTTTTGCATTGAGCACTTGTAGTTAATAGAGACCATAAATATGTGTAAGAATGGATCCTGGTGTGCAGCAGCACTTAAATATCTGTGATTGGGAAAGACAGTGCAGTGCAGCAGGCAGGCTTCAATTCACTTCATGTCTCTTCTTTATATTGGCATGAAAGGAGAGGAGCTCAAAAGAAGACCTTCTCTTTCACACTCTCTTTTCTCATGGCCCAAAAACCTGCAATGATGAGTCTTAAAAAGACTCTTTCTGAATCCTGAACACCAGTATCACTGTTTAAACTAAACTAACTGCTTCAGCTTGTTATATACTGAGCTGTATCATTAGCTGTGAATGTGCGCCCACTGAGAATATGGAACTTTTTAAAGAACTAAATATTTCCAGAACTATGCTCAAGAAGAAATGGTCATTTATTGCATTGAATTTCTGTCAGTGATGAACATGTGATCTTAACACAAGCAACACAATCTGACAGTGAATCCAAAAAAGGCACAAAAAAATCTAATTATTCCCTTAAAATATTGTTGAGTGCATACAATGTATATATATATATATATATATATATATATATATATATATATATATATATATATATATATATATATATATATATATATATATACATTATATATATATATATATATATATATATATATATATATATATATAATGTTTTATATAAAACTTACTATAATAATTGAAGCTTGCAATTCACCAATCAGCAATGTTCAGTTTGACATTTAGCTCTACTGGCGCTTCAATTTCTGAAGAAAAAAACATATTCTGAAAGGTCCTAAAAAAACAGGCATAAATATGGTAAATTCCCCCAAAATATCATGGTTTCTGTAAAGGGTCCTGCTAGACCCACTTGTTCTTAAAGCTCTTCTTAACATCTACATAAACATCAAAAACAACATAAACACTTTCAATTCATGCTCATCCTATTTATGTACAAGCATTTATATTTTGAGCAAAAGCCAATGATTGTGTTATCTTACTGAATCATGCAAGAATCATGAAATTATCCTGTATAGAAAGACTCTAAGAAAGTACGTACTAAAAGTATGTACAGTAGGTCTATTACACGGTACCTTCAAAACTGGAACATAACATACTAATGTATTTGAGGCACACATATTCTCACAATTTTTATCCTTAGTGCCTATTAAACATGTTAAACAAAATTACATATAAAACCTTCCTTAAACCCTAATGCTGAGATGTTGCGTCTCTTTTTCAGAGTTTGATGCCCAGCATTGCTTCGATCTATTGAACAAAAGAGCAAGTCTGCATCCCCATCTGTGGGGAGACATGGACAGGTGGAGGACTGCTTGCTGGCATAATGGGCATTTGCAATTCAATCACAGCAAGCAGGGTGAGGACATTTAGCATTATAGTGCTTGAGCATAGCTAAAGCACAGAGAGAGAGACAAAGCATGAGGATGAGTGCCAGGGAAGGACGGGTGATGAGAGGCGGAGATACATAGATTTAAACTAATGGTGCTTTTTCTTCAAACTGTACATTTGATGTGTTAATCATGTCTTCAATAATGTGTTGAATTAATAAAACAGTATCTTCCCAGCTAACACCAGCATTACTGTACTTCACACTGTTGACCAGAGATTATAAAAGGGTAAAATGCTTGCACAGTGCTTTATGAATAATTTAGAGGCATATCTCTATGAAGAAGATAAGAGCATTGTGGATCAACTATTACCACTTTACATAGTGTGAGTGAGTGTCTGAAAAAGAAAAGCCCACCTGCCTGCACTGGTGTGTATGGCATTGATAAATCCTTAAATACTATCTACTTTTCTCAGCCATCAATCAGCTTTAGAGCCCTACTTACTATTTTTCATGCCCAATTCCTGCCATGTGCTAGACTTTTTTTTTTACCAGCCTTGTTGTTTCATAGTGCTATAGAGGCATTCAAAGGGTCTGGTCCATTATGCCTCCACAGCAAGACACAGCCATCCTAGACAAACTACACCCTGCTGTGGTTAAATGCCCACTTTGTTGGCGTACCCCTTTAATTATTTTCCCAAGAAAGAAAAGTGTATGAGTGTGAAAGGGGTATGGGGTTTAAGCTGTATGGGGGATATGATCACATTTATGGCCACCATACAAAAAAGGGGCTTTTTTTTTCAACAATCTGTCCTTTCGAGAGATTTCCACTATGATTCCACTATTATTTTCAAGTATTATTTCCACTCGTAGGTGGTACTAATATATTCTAATTTAACTCAACTGATTTTCCATGCAAGGGAGAAAATGGGATTGAGAGGAAGGAAAGAAGGAGAAGTGGTGAAACACTAAAAGTGGAAAAGAGAGAGAATTGCTCTTGAAGAGGTCTTCAGGTCCCTAGAACTAGCCCATTAGTGCTCTCCTAAGTTTTATTATTCACTCTATTAATATTCAACACCTCCGTGAAGGTCATAAGTGTCCTAACAAAAACAGTCTTAATGATTAAATGATGCCCAACTCCTCCTTTACCCAGCTCTCTCCTATCAATTAGACTCTCATAACTCTCAAAAATGTAAAGCTAAAAAAAACACTGACAATTTTACCATAATGAAATGAAAACGAAAAAAAAAAAAAGATTTTGTTTACATATGCAAGAGCAATTTATGGTCCAACTGGATATTTCTGTACTCCCTCTGAGCTCAAATGTTTGTTTGCTGAAATACAGCTCAGTTTTGTAGTCCTGCTCATCTTAGTGTATACTATAAATTTCATGTTGGGGAAATAAATTTGCATATTAGTTTAAAAATAAATGTAATAGGCCTTCAGATTTTGCCAAAAGCCCCTCAGATGCCACACTTCATTTTGCATTTATTACAGTAAAAGAGGAAAGAGAGGGAGAGAAGCTGTTATTTATCTTCATTCTACAGAGAGAGGGATTAGTAATGATTGATGTGTGTTTGCCGTCGGAAACACCGGCAGCACAACAAGCTTGGAATAATAGAAAAAGCAGGAAGAGGAGTGAGTGAAGAGGGACTGAGTGTAGGGTGCAGGGAAAGATGGGGGCGTTTGAGTTTAGAACCAGAGTCCAAGTTTGGCCAGAGGGGTATTTCAGACTTAGCCATTGGCCTTGCATCACACACTCTCCCCCACCCCACAGAGCAGCTTCAAAATCATCTCTTCCTCAATCTCTGTCTTTCTCTCTTCTGCTGCCTTTTAGCACAGCATGTTGTGATTGGCAATCTGATGTGAAGAAGCCGGAAGGCTCAATAATAATAATTAAAAAAATATTTTTCAAAAACAGAAGCAACATGCAAAGCTCCCCACAGCAACCCCTAAGCTCATGACTGAAAAAGAGAGCTCATTGTGCAGTTTTCAATGTTTTTTAAATAGTCCCAGTTTCAACCCTGACCTCATATTATTTAGAATTTCAGTACCATTTCTGGGGACTACAGAATAATTTGTTTCCTTTAATGCTGATATCCATGCTCTCTGTTCCACCAATTATATTTGAGGCCTTTTGATCTGGGTTGATCAGCATTCATCTGTCAGGCATGGCTACCAAGTGAAAACAATGCTTTTAATTCTTTCAATTAAGTGGAGGGCAAAACCTTTTGTGTTTCAGCTAGTAATATTGCAGGGTACAGTAGGAGCTAAAATTTGCCCACTGTGGGCACCAGTATATTCTGCAGCTCAAAAAGAGGTGTTATGTCAAGAAAATGCCCCTGAAGGAGACACACAGACTCACTCAATGTCAATATAACAAATGTTATGAAAGGAAAGGGGCGAGGCAGTGGCTGGATACACTGCTAGCATCACCACATTTTCTGCCATCCATTAGCCATAGAAAAGAACACACATGCTTTAACATTACATTCCAACAACAACAAAAAACCTACTCATTTAAACAGATCAATCAAGAAAAGATTTTGTTCCCTGGTGGTCTAGTGGTTAGGATGTGGCGCTCTAGCCCCTGCGGCCCGGGTTTGAGCCCCGGTCAGGGAACTAATCCCAGCCATTAAGGTTGCACAAGCCTTAGTGCCGGTCCCAAGCCCGGATAAATGGGGAGGGTTGCGTTAGGAAGGGCATCCAGCGTAAACATAGGCCGAATCAAACATGCGGATGGTCCGCTGTGGCGACCCCTAATGAGAGAAACCGAAAGAAAGTTTAATCAAGAAAATTTTTTCACTGGTTTCGTATTAGTTGGATAAATATTATATCCCATACAATGCCATGAAATATTTCAAAATAAATAAATAAATCAAAATGCTCTAAAAAATTTCTCAGTGTTAATAATGTTTTTCCCATTGGAATATAGTGTACATAAGCACAGGTGGGGGTAAGGGAATCATATTGTTACCTTTATTATGCAAAAGATTCATCAGCACTAGAGACTGATACTAGAATCATTGTATTTAACTAGATATCTACCCTGTCATACATTTAGGCAAAATTATGTTAGTTATGTTACAAAGAATGATCTTGGCAAATTACATGCTTTTACTTTATTTTTATACACTAAATTTATAATTTATAAATTTTAATATTAATAAATATATTAATTTATTAATACTGATGGTGAAGAGCTGGTTAACTAGAAAGTGACTGCAAGCACTTTAGAACTTTCACAAATTTAATGGTGAATATATGATTTTTCTAGCTTAATTATTTAGAACTTCCAGTATTTGTAGCATATGACTTTTGTTTTTACGGATACAAGCACTACTGTGAATGTTCACTGGTGATTGATAGCCATGCTCAGGACTGCTCTCCTGTATCATCTCTTATCACAGAGGGTGAATAAAGGTGAGACCTGTCTGTCCCTCTGTCATCTCACAGTTATGGTTATTAGCCCAGTCTTCATGCTCATCTCTTGTTCAAAAGAATGATTGACAGACAGGGGCCAAAGGCCAAAATAGCGCTGCTCACAGAATGAGTGCCATTACATGAGGGACAAAGAGGGCAGGAAAGATAGATTAAAGCTTTAGAAATTCTAAATGGGCAGCCACTGAAAGCTTATGTGTGTATTAAGGTGATATAAACAGTGCAAATGTCAATCATCTTGTTAATAACCGTATACACCATATTCACTCTAATTTCCTACACTCTTTTACTGATCTGTCTATACAACAAACATGAAAAAAGTGGCGGTTTAGACCTTATATGTATATAAAAGTAATATAAATACTAGCAAGCCTATTCCATCTGCTTTGCCACTACACCAGCAGCAGGACACAAGCCCCAGATTAGAGATTTTATTTTTGGGATATCCCAGAGGTGATGGCCTCATCCAGGCGAACTGGATTACAGAGATTTTATTGGATTTATTCGTGCCCAGTTGCCATGTTGAAACATTATTAATCCAAGTCTTTAGGAATCCTCAAATTAAATTCAGCCTGTCTCAAATTGGAATTTTCTCTTTAATGTTTTAATGAAAACATTTCATGTTTCTTCTCTTTAGCGCATGCTGTAATACATTACTGTGTCTTTTATGTGGATTTTTTTTCAGCCATTATTCTTGCATTGTTTGAATAACCATACACACCCCCACATACTCTGTAATGATTAGTCTGGCAAACGATATAGATTGTATAGATTGACTTTTGCAGAAAAGTAAATAAAAGTAGCAATTAAAATCTGTTTCAAACTTATCTGTACCTATTATCTACTAAGAAAACAAATGTAACTGAGATGTATTTATGTTGGATATTGACTGAGAGAAGACTGGCAACTTTGATTATCCTTTAAAATAGTTTACATAAATACTAAGTAGACTAATGAAGGTGTCTCCAAGCTCTAAATGTGCAATAGTATTAAAATCTAAATGTTTAAACATTTGAAATTTTTTCTGTACACTTTCCCAAAAACGACAACACTCACTTTTAAACTTATTGATACCGACTTACTGATTAGATCTAGCACAGAGTGATGCAATGTGTTTCTTGTATGTTCGAGCAGAATTTTAAGAAGGAAAAAAACAAGACCAAAGCGAGAGAGAGAAAGAGAGAGAGAGAGAGAGAGAGAGAGAGAGAGAGAGAGAGAGAGAGAGAGAGAGAGAGAGAGAGAGAGAGAGAGAGAGAGAGCAGTTGATGGAGGGAATACGAGTCAGGTTTCATAATGAGGCATAGTGGTTAACCTGATTAATGTTAATAGAACTAATCATTTCCTCTACCTCTTAAACTCGCTGAGTTAATCCTGTTAAAATGTCTGGTATTTTGGACCAGTGCTTAATTGGCAGTGGAAAATCAGGAAGCAAGATTTCTGTGATGGGAAGGCAAGAACCTATGTTGGGTTGTTAGGAAACAGCAGCTGTAATTATTTGGGACAGTATTTGATTTTCCCTTCTAAACAAACAGAAGAAGCACATAAGCAGCTTTCCTCCAGAATTTTCAGTATGAAATCAATTACATGTGCAATTATAAATCCTCATCTTTCAGAGACGCATGCTGCAGCGTGCTCAGCCTAATGACACAACTCCAGCAGAGCATGTCTTTTAAGAATAGTGAAGAAAACATGCCAGACGTATGTGTATGTGTCTCTGTGTGTAAGGAATTAAAGGCAATATGCAATTTGCAACCAGATATAAATATACTGTATATATATTTCAGTAAAGTTTCAATGTTTAAAAGAGAACACCATTTATATGCCTTCATTTTCGGTTTAGTTTCAGAAACCTAAGTCATTAATAAGAATCGAGATTTCCCATGTTATTCGATGACATACATACACTTAAAAATATTGGTTAAATTACAGATTTTCTGTGTTTTTTATTTTGTATAAATTTTTTTTTTTTGTATTTTCCCCAGTAATTTAAATTCATTTTTTCCAGTTATTTATTATACATTAGAATCTTATTAGATTATGTACACATACTCAGTATGAAAATCTATCCATCTATCTATCTATCTATCTATCTATCTATCTATCTATCTATCTATCTATCTATCTATCTATCTATCTGTCTGTCTGTCTGTCTGTCTGTCTGTCTGTCTGTCTGTCTGTGTATCTATCTATCTATCTATCTATCTATCTATCTATCTATCTATCTATCTATCTATCTATCTATCTATCTATCTATCTATCTATCTATCTATCTATCTATTAGCAAAAGTCAAAATACTGAATAGACATTTTTTTCTTTCAGCATGTAATGATAACCATATCATATGACTATGCAACCTTGTAGCAGCAGAAATTTCACCACACACACACACACACACACACACACACACACACACACACACACACACACACACACACACACACACACACACACCGTGCCTGTGCTTGTCCAGCCTTAGCCCTGAATTCTCTTCCCAGAACCACCTTCTTCTCTATGCTTCACTTTCTTGTTTTTCTCTTTCCTGCTTTTCTCCTTTCTTCTCTGACCCAGCACTAATAACAAACATATTAAAGCTCAAGTTTCAGAACTCCTCCAAGGTCTTTGATAAATAAACCGATGTTTCCTAATAAAGTTCACATTGCTGTAAAAGTTTCTCCCCACAGGGAAGCGGGCAGCAGCTGTGTGCTCACAGTGTGGTGATAAATCAGATCCACACTTGCTTCAGTATGAGAGTTAAAGATGCGAGAGACAGCTGCACAGCAGAAATGCATTCAACATCATGGCAAAGGGCCAGGCAGGTTTAGATACTGATCTGATGATCAAAAGACTGCGGTCATAGAGAATCTCTAACAACAGACTAGCCTGACACTAGTGGTGGACATTGGGACACTCTCGATGGAATGGGAAGTTTTGTATGGGTGGAGAAGACAGTCATACACAAAGCTCACAGGACAAAGGCATCTATCATTAACATGAGAGCATATTTCACATTGCAGCTTGTTCACACATGGCTCATTTATTGACATGACATATTTATTAATTATCAGAGGAGGGAAGTAATGAAGTACAAATACTTTGTTACTGTACTTAAGTAGATTTTTCTGGTATCAGTACTTTACTACATGATTTTTTGGACAACATTTTACTATCACTCATTAAATTTTTGACATCTTTGATATCTGTACTTTCTTTTTCTTACATTTTCAAACCAGACTCATTACTTAAGTTGTAATATATTTGGTGAAATGTCCATTTTTTTGTTCTTACTGAGCGCCGTTTTCATCCCATCAACCTGTTTCCTGTCTTTGCGCAGCTTTTTCAATCTACCACTGGTGTATCATTTCCTGGCTCTCACACACCACAGACTTAGACTAGTTTACGAAGCCAACAAAGAGAAAGGCAGAAGGCAACAACAATTATGGGGATAACGTGGATGAGACAGAGGGTGTCAATGATGTAAACATGACTGAGAACATAGATATTCCTGATCACCTGATCATCATCCTCTTTTTTCTGCTTGTGTTCTATATGGTGGATGTTTAGCCTGGATACATTCAATAGGTAACAACATTTTTTATTTGTTTTGTATTGATTTATTAATTAGGGCTGTCAAAAAGCATTAACACAAATTCATTTTAACGTCACAAATTTTATTGCGATCAATTCAGTATTCAGTAATTTTAAATATAAATAAAATAATAAATAGTCAAAATTAAAACCTTTCTTTACTCAGATATAAAAGAATAAATAAACTCCAACGATTATTATTTTTTAATTAGTAGACATTTGTTTTTGCTGATGCACCAAGTCTCAAATCAGCAACGCCGAAACTAACTTAAATTACTTTGTGCTTTAAACTTAAATCTCAGTTAATACTTACCTTACAGACATCATAAATATATGTGAGGTACAGTTTTTTCAGTATCACCTCATTAATCATTAATCATCGTGTGGAAACATAGCAAAAGTTCTGTTTGGTATCCTGATGATGATTTAATTTGAAAAACACCATAATTACTTTCAAACATTTACAAGAATATTTCGTTTTCATGCTCTATATTGAGTCTGGTTTCAATAATAATAAACAAACATTTGCATAAAGCATCCATATTTGTCCATGCCCATGTTGATTAGAGTATTAAAAACTTAAAACGTATTAATTTAAGGAACATTTAGAACAGCTAAAAATGTGTGATTAGGTTGCGATTAATCATGAGTTAACTCTATTAATTTGTTTGAGGTTCACTTACCAGCATGACACTAAAACATGTAGTAGTTTTAGTAGTAAAGGCTACATTTTACTTAAGTGCATTCCAAACTTCTTTACTTTAACCCGAGTAAAAAAGTATAGTCAGTACTTCAACTTTTACCAGAGTATTTTAAAACATGAGTATCTGTACTTCTACGTAAGTGAAGGACGTGTATACTTTTGACACCTCTGTTAATTAGTTTAGATTTTAAAGAACCTGACTTCATAACAGTAATTAGTTTTGAGCAAGCAGCTGCATGAGTGAGCAGAACTGGTAAACAGAGTCTGTGGGAACAAGTGGGAGCGCTCTTCTTTGGTCTGGCTTTATTGTTCTGATTCAGTCCATGCTGACCTTCCCATAAATCTTCCATACCACTTATCCTATCCGTGGGAACTCAGGGCACAAGGCAGGGGACACCCTGGATGAGGTGGGAACCCATCGCAGGGCACTATCATACCCGCTATCACTCAAAACAAAAGTCTGTGCCAGCTGAATAGTTTTTTACATATCTTTTCACAGGTGAAGAGAATTGGTATATCCAGGGGAAAAAAAGCAGGGACGCTCTGCACATACATGGTGTGGCTAGGAGTCAAACCATTTGATAATATACATCAATAGATATGCAGGAATAAATAACAGGACTCACATTCATAAAAAAAGAGACATCTTCAAGAGTGGGCCATTAAGAATTGCTACTCTGATGCTCTGCTGTAGAATTTTACACCAGGTTCATCTAGAGAGATGAACTGAAGAAAGTCATTTTAAAACTGAAATACATGTGTGCCAACCAAATCTTCATAGTGCACATGCTACTTTGTTTAGAACCAGGGGAAAGAAGGATAGAAAAGGAGAAAAAAACATGGCTGAGGAGGAGATGATTTCACTCCCTTTTTACAGGAAAAAAGGGGAATTGTAGCTGTTAGGTTCAGATTGCTGCAGGGTTGAGCTGTTTCTTCCTGTTTGCCCTTTGCCTATCAAGACCAGCCTAATTTCAGCTTATATGAAACAACACCAGTGGGCGTGTCCTCAGGCCAGAGTTGCTCATTACAAGAGGAAATCAGTGGTGGAGTGGGTGTATTGTTTGGGTAAGTGTTTATTTAACCACTGTTTATGTGTGCTTATGTCAATACTCTTGTGTTTATTTACTTGTAAAAGCGCTTAGCCACAAGAGCACAATTTCTGATTGGGTCAGACAGGAGCAATCTTAGTCACAGACAAATGGTGGGGTCCTGGCTGTATTTTAGTTAGAGGGGACAGCAGCATTGAAACGCTGCATGAGTGGGTTATTTTGGACACAATGGAGTCTTTGCAAACTAGTCACACACTAAGAGTAGCTCTAGCCTTCACAGTGAAAAATAAGTGTTTAAGAAATAAAGACAAACACTTAAGGCACTTCTTTAAAAAACACCTTTTCTCAATAAATTTTGTACTTTTTTCATTGGCCACAGATCTACAGAAAATGTGAACTGTTTGTTGTTGATTGTATGTGCATACCATGCCACTACACCAAAACATCAAAAAACTGTTAAAAATTAATAATAAAAAACACCTGGTACTCTAATTAGCCTTATTTTTATTTATTTTTTATTATTATTCCTATTGCAAAAAAAAGTGCATTTTTAACAGAATTCACAGAGATCTTTAATGCATTGCCAGTAACATTTCTGATTTTTGTTTTATTTTTTTGTGTTCATCAAAGGGTGCATTCATAACTTATATGCATTGTCCCTGGAGTAAGCTCAAGATAAAGGATATGGAGGATGAATCAATGAACACTATCCCCACAAATCACAGAGAAACAAGCTTTCACTGGAAAGTAGGGCAAGAGTTAGGGAGGAGAAAAGGATGTTCATATGGGACTGTAAGAAAAAGGAACCACTGCAGGATGAATGTGATTGAGATCAAATCTGTGATTTTTCCTGGATCAAAGTGTCCTCCAGCATCCACCAACAAAAGGTAAGGCCAATCAATTCAGTGAAAGACAGCATATATACAGCAGGACTTTCAAGGCTCAGTGTATCGGCTGGCCTCCTCATACAAGCAGCTTTTCCAGCAGCACTTCAAGCCAAGTCTAGATGTTGTGCTGACAGGTCAAGGGTAAAACAAGCCAACCAACTCCAATCTCCAGATTTAAATTAGCTACAGTCATCCTTTTGGTCAAGATGAATATTTGGTGTTATTATAATGTGCTTTTGGGCTAAAAGGAAACTGCATGAACTACTGAACTACTTTGAACTGTCATTTTCCTGTCAGACACAGCATTTAAACTGTCTTCTTATCTTAAAGGCTTGGTTAAAGATCCTGGACCCATTTAGCACAATCTTAAATTTCGCGAAAGTGTCTTATTGACCTGTGGTGACTCGCATATTTAACAGCAGAGTTGACAGATCACAAGAGTAAAGCAAATCCTGTGAATCTGATTGCACTCAAGCAGAGCACGGTTCAGATTACACCTCTCTCCTGCTGTTAACCCTGCTGTTTCAATGCCTGCCTCTCAGCACCAGCAGTCAAGCCCTTCAACTCCACATCTCACTAACCCGAAAAATGTGGCTTTGGTTTCCAGACACTGATCTGATGGCAGACCTGATCTGTGTTTGTTTAGGTCAACGAACAAAGACAATGTGTGCTCCATACTGGCTCTCCACACCTGCAGCTTTTCTGCTGTTGCTGTTTCTTCAGCTTTGGACACATATATACTTCACATACCTCACATGACCTCATCTGATCCTGCTTTCTGATGACTTGCTTTTCATACCCAGTGATTTCTCAGGTTACTTTCAATGTATAGTAAAAGACTATCTAGCATTGCACTGTTGTGTTTTTTTGCTACTCAGGACCAAGTACAATTGATGAATTAAAATTTTTATATACAATACAGCACAGTGAAACTCTTTCTCCACTTATTCCTCTGCTTTTTAAGGGCTGTTACTTCTGTTAAGGTTTAGATTTGTTAGGAAATCAGTTAAACTGTCTAATGCTTAAGTCACTTTAGCGCTATATGATAATAGGTATAATTTAGTGAGTTAAAAGCAGAGTTTTTTAAATATAGAGAGGTATACAAGATATTTGGTTAATAAAAAATAAAAAAAACTCAAAGTACTGATCAGATTTAAGTACAGTCATTCAACTAAATCCCACCTCTGCATAAAAGGCTTTCTAAGATAAAATAGCTGCTTTATATCACCTGTTAAGGACATCAGTTTGACAAGGTTATGGCATCTTTTTGAATAGATTCTGTAAGTAGTGTAAGGAGGCATAGCTATAATCTGACTAAGAGATAGAGTAGAAGGACAAGAGCTACTGTTTGCCACAGCAGATCTTCACTTTAACATTTTTAACATGCCCGTCTGCTTAACAGAAATCAAAAGAATATAATTTTTATTGACTTTGCTCACATATTTTTCTTCACTTCATTTAGAAGTTTAAAAGTCTAGTCATGCAAAAACATCAATAAGTAAACAGGCTGGTGCTTTGATGCATGTTCACCCCACTCCCCTGTCCTTGCACCTTACCAACAATTCTGTTTACTCTGTACTAGAGCACTGCTGTGCTTTCTCCATTGTTTTCTATCATGCTTTTTCCCCCCACTGTAACATGGTTTGCGTGGTATCCAGGCTGGCGTAGCTGTCTGCACGCCTTAGCTGAGCTCAAGTGGAGAAGTTAGCACTGATGGTTGGCCTCTGAAACGGATGCAACCCCCTGAGGGCTCCTGGATCAGGTGGAAGGAGGGCAAGTAGGAATACCACTACAATCACCTGACACCGAGCAACAAAACACTACCATGCTCATGTGGAGCACGATAACATGCTTTGCTCTACTTCACCCCATGTCACCCTGAGGATCTTCCCTGTTTACCTGTCACTGGAGATTTTATTTGCATCCTGAGCACAGTTTCATATTCGATTAAAGCTGCTGCCTGCGTAACATCACGGCCTGTCTGAGTTCTATAGAATCTTACATGCAAGACAAAGGCTGACATTTAAACTGCACAGGTTTCAGTGGCTCAAGCTACACAGCCATTAGACACCTTGTTTCAGAGGACCTGCATTATACATGTATAAAGAAGATTGTGGAATGCACAAGGCAGTGAATTTGCTTGTGATACAGACTTTTGGGAATAGCTGACAGAGGGGATAAGCACAATATAAATTCTAAGGGAAGAGATGCAACCTAATGTCAGTGTGAAATATGACATCAATTAACAAAGAGCAGAGCGTAATGGTACTAGAGAAGGCAAGCTGTGGAAACAAGAGCGGGCCAGAAAAAGCCTGATTATTAACACCTTAGTGTTGAAACAGCTGAGTGTGCAGAAAGACAGAACCCAGGAAAAGACAGCAGGAGGAGGATGGTTGTTGGTTAAACAAAGGGACAATAAAGATGTTTTGGTATGTAGGTCCTTTTTTTGTGGGTGGTGTCATTTTTCATCTGCTTTTGTATGGAACTTTCATATCACTCATCAGCACAGAGACAAGAGCTTGCTCACGTCTTCACAAGGAGGCAGGTGACTCCGTCAACTCCCGGCAAAGCCATGGAAATGAACTCCTCTCTGACAAACGAGTGCTCATCCTAACCCTCCTTTTTCATTAGCCTCCATGTTTTGAGGCCAGTCAAGTGTAGCACAGCAAATAAAACACCAGCAGGGGGAAAAGCGGCATGAGCAAGGCACACTTCATTTTAATGAAGCAGAAAGAAAATGTTTTCTCCATTCAGCTGCAATGTTCTTTCAATGCACTTCATAATTAAAGATGAAATAAGATGGCTCAAATAAGCAGCTTCTTTCACTTTAGGGTTATTTTGCTCTGCATTTAAAACGGCTTCGCCCTTATTATTTTTCAACCTGGGGAATGACAAGAAATGGAGTGGAAAGGCAGGGGATGGGAAATGAAAAGAGGATCACACTGTGAGGTAAAATGTTACCTGAGAGCAGAAAAAAAGAGTGAAGAAGAACAATGCACTCAATATTACTTTCTTATATTGACTCACTGTGTGTTTCCACTTTGTTTTATAATGACACATTTCGGTATTTGTGAAGAAGTGTGTGTTTTGAATCTAAAAATGGAAAGACACTAGTATGAATAGTGTGGGCTTGTCTGGATTGAATTGAAGGGAGTGTGTCCGAATGAGGTCTCTGCTCTAGGGACTAACCCCTTTCCTCCCTTTTTTGCATCCAGGGAGCATGGCTAATACCATCTTGTCTACACACACAAACCCAGACATTCTCCTCGCACACAGATTAATCCACAGAAGCTCTGGATTCATTTTGAATCCCTTGCTTTGAACAGTAAAATAAAAAAGCATCACACATCTCATAATCAGGTTAGAAAGGTTCCTAAAATGTTATGTGCAAGAATACAAACAGATTAAACACCAAGAACATGGTTCAGAAATAGTTTAAAAGCATAAATAAATCAATGATAAGTCAGAGTTTGGGTTAAGTACTTTCTGTCTTTTTTCTGCCCATGGCTAGTATTATAGACAGGCACTCTAGTTCTTGTGCATGGTGAGTTTCGAAGCAGGTCGCCACAGGGTTTGCACTTTTTTGGTCAATGTGGAAACTTTCAACATGCTTTGTAGAGTGTGAAGATCGGTTTTGATCTGGCAGTTCTCTGGACACTACAAAAGCTCAGGCTGGCATGAAGTACTATGAAATAGAGATGCATCAACTCATGCCCTGCTCTCTGTTATTGCTCTGCATGAAAGAGCATTCTGTCAGAACAAGGCAAGAGTGAGCACAACGCTCTTTAAATCTAGCATGAAAGCAATGCCTGCATGCACACATCCTAGACATTGTATGATGGACTCTGCTGCCTGTGAAATGTTGGCAAAAAAAACCCCAAGAATTTAATACAAACAAATTACTGCTTGTTTTCTAAAACAAATGTCTATATAAGATTTTGATTTTATTTACATATATTGTAACATGTTAAAACTTTTTTTCTCGATCTGATGCAGTGAAACTGATGAATGTGGTGTGTTTTGGTCTGACTTGGCAGACCAAAAAAACTTTAATATTTTCTAAGAGGTGCATGGGGTAATGGGGTAGGAAATCTTCCATTTATTAGTTTTAAGAAAAAATAACCTAAAATGGATGTATATAGATTGAGAAATCAACCTAGTAACAAAATAAAAAAGCACTAAAGCCAGTGCTGAATTGTAACTGGATATAGGAATAATAATATAACTATTCATCTAAATCATATGAATTGTTGCATTGAGACAAATCATGGACATACAGAGAAAGTTCTGTACATAAAGTTTTATGTAAAGCCATTTTCAAAAGATAACACATTCATGGAACACCTTGTCTATTGTACCGGAGCGGTTTAGGCCTGTACTGGCACTGACTGTATTTGTCAAAGAAAAACCCTGAACCCTTAACATTCTTGGCATACCCAGAGAGCATGGTGAAATTGATACAATGTTGATTTTTGATCCAAACCAGCATTTTGGTTGAGATTGATATTTCAATATTTAAAGTATGTTGAATCAACATTGAAATTCTGATGAAAGCTAAAAGCACAAACAGGTAGAGACAGGAATATTGAACTAACATTGATTTGTTGTCAATGACCACAACATCATGCAAGTTTTTTCTCTGTGGAATGCTAGTGGAGTTTACCCAATCAGTGGGGTGTTTACAAACCATCAGCTGCTTTCCCTGATTTGTTCTAATACACCAGGGCTTGGTTTAGGGGTGGGTCTTCAGGTAAAGCAGCTTAAAAAAAACCATCCATTGTAGTTTGAAAATGCCGATTGATTAAGAAACAACCATTTTAGTTTTGCATGTGCACTTCTCAGTAGCCGACCTGATGCCTCATTAAAGTGGAAACAGGTGCATCCTATATAGAAATCTTGTTAGAAGAATTACTTGATATATTTACACTTCTCTTAAACAATTTCAAACAATCATGCATCTACTTTATTATTTGTCTATTCCTTTGTTTTACAAGCTTGTGATTGTATTGTTATGGGCTGTAATTAGGTACACTGATTAAACAAATATTAAAGTGTTTGAATAAAACATATTTTAACTTATATTAAAAATTGAACTAATATTAAATTGTAATTGATGACAATGGGATCATGGGTGCTTTTAATTTCCTTAATTGTGTGTCCTTAAATTAGTCATCTTAAGCTCAAGAGCATTATACAATTTTGTTATACATAAACATACATAAATTCTTCCCCCAGTTCAAATGTTTAACATTTTAATGCTCAATGTCAAATGTTTAATTTTAAATATTGAGTTTAAATGAACCATAAATGTCAAATATTTTGATAGCTTTATTAAGATTTAAAAAATAATATTTTAATCAATCAAGTTGAAAAAATATGCACACAGGTAATGTACCTATACAATAAGAGGACTTGAAGTAATGCTTGAGTGAGGAGGGATATTTCAATTTATAAATACACCAATCCCTTCCATCCTTATCTTTGTCATTTTTTCTTGCGTTCTAGAAAAGAAAAGGGAAACAAAGGAGCAATTCAAGGATGCACGTCAGTTTCACATACCCATGTGTATTTGATTTTTCGTTAGGAGAAAAACAAGGCTGCATCCTATCGAACCATGTTTAACTGCCTTTAACTGCTTTAACATGTTTGTATAAAAAGATTTTCTATTTCTTAATAAAGTACATCATGATTTTATCTTAAGATTTTGATTAACAAATTTCCAACAACATTCTCTAGATGCCCATGAGCATGAATATTAAACTTTATATAGCTTATGTTTCTGTTACTCTTTACATTTCTTCAAAAGCATTCAGATGGAGGGGTTAAGGCTGAGGAGGATAGATAGAGAAATGCGAAGCACCCTTTAATGGTGGTGGCATTGATCATACATTGACTTACACATATTCTACTGCAAGACTACTTTACATAAGATTTGATTATGTCTTTCTCCTGTTTGCAACCTAAACAGTTAATCATTCATATCCCTGAATTACTATACATTTTGTTGTATGTAACTGTTTATGATAAAAGTAAAAAAACATTTTTATATGATATTTATAGCGACTAATTGGGTTGCATTAGGCAAATCTGCAGCCTTAATGAACTTTTTTAATTGAAAATAATTAAGCTGTTCTAACAACACTTGTCACTTGCCACAGTATGACGTTTCTTGGAAAATAATTGGCATATAATTTACAAACTGTCCTATACTAAATCCTTTGTAGTACAGCTCTTTCATTTACAAATGTTTGTTGCAAAAACTGTAAAAGATAATAACTACTAATAGACTAATAAACTTTAACAAAACTAATAGATTTCAGATAAAAAAATAAATAAATGAAATTAATGACATACCAAAATCATGTTCTAATTAGCTGTCTGTGTACGTGTTTTGAACATTAAATTCTGATTAACACCCTTATATGTGACTGTATGTATGAGAATTGAATTGACTTGGATTTAAATGATATCATGCTTGCTTTTTTCAGAGAACCCATAAGAATACAGGCAAAGTCTGTCATACAATAAGCCGTTTTTTAAAAACTGTTACACCACTTGACCTGCAGCAATAATTACTTCAAGGAGGTATACATTTAAATCAATGATTAAATCTGCAGAGTCAGAAATACTACAACAATTTAATGAAGCCATCAGTAAACAAAGTTCTGTGTCACAGAAAAACAGTGTTGAAGCAGTAAAAGATTATGTTGAGTACCCTAAGCTTATCATAGAGTCAGCTTGTTTAGACTGTCACCTGATGAGGTTCTGTTGCATCTACCCACTATGCATGATGTTGATAATGACACAGCTGACTCATCAGACTTTGATTTTGTTTCTAATTCAGAAGCTCCAGAGCTTCAGAGTTTTTTGTTTTAAGGATTTTGCGATATTGGGTTTTAACCTTCTCACTTGTTGCACTCACTGCACTTTTGAGTGTTTTTGCAAATGTTTCATCCAGAATTGCCCAGAGATGCCAGGACAGTTCTTAAGACCCAAACGCACAATAAAGATGGAGAGTGGGAAGTATTATCATTTTGGCTTGGCAAAGGAAATAGTGTTACATTTGAAAAGCATAATCCTTCCTGAACTATTCAAAAGTTCACACATCAGATCTGGTCCATTCTTGCCATTGTTAATTGTGATTATACACCTTCCTTGTTGGCCTTTACTCTGGTATAAAAAAGCCCAAGGGAATATTTGAGTTCTTAAAGCCATTTATTGATGATTTGACTAATGTTTTGATGCAGGCATTATTTACAATAGTCAAAACTTATTAGTGCAAGTATGTACATTTGTGTGTGATGCCCATGCCTTAAAAAAAACAAAAATCGCACAATGGCTACTCGGGCTGTGGCAAATGTGTTCAAGTGGGTGAGTGGCAAAATAAAATGACATACCCAAAGACTGATGCAAAGTTGAGAAGTGCGTCTGGTTTTAACAATATGATTGATGAAGACCACCACTTGAACCAAATACTTTCCCCTTTAGCTGGCTTGGTAAAAATGGTTACCGTTTCCATTAGATTATATGCACTTATGCTGCCTTGGTGTAACTAGATCACATATCACTTTGGGTTCTGTTGCTATGTTTTTTTTTTGTTGTTCTCTGGAACAGAGGCCTTGAATATTTGTGCTCATGAATTGTCTTTTGCATGCCACTTTGGTAGACATGAAATAGTTTACAATATACACCAGCTGACTTATCTGGCTGAAGAGTATCGTCACTTTGGAACTTTGGATAATGTGTCCACATTTCCTTTTGAGAATTATTTAAGACCAATAAAATGTCTTTTGCGCAAGCCTCACTTACCCTTACAGCAAGTTGTGAAAAGTTTATCCGAAATGCCAAATCCAGAGTCACAAAAGCCTCACAAGACCATTGACCATTGAACTTGAGTCAACCACATTTTGATGGTCCAGTGCTCCAAGTCATGGCAAACAGTTCAGAAAAGCTGTCACTGAAAAGTAAACTTTGTAGTGCAAGGAGATAATTGTGTGCAAATAGCTGGCTACATTGCCATTTTACAAAATATTATTAAGGTAGATGGTGTAGAGATTTTTGTCGTGGGTCAAAAGTTTCAGAATCAAGAGTCATTCTTCTTCTATCCGTTTGAGTCAACCAACATAGGCTGTTATAAAGTGATCTTTAAAAGGAGCCCTTGATGAAGCCAGACACCAAGATATTAAACAAAAATATTTCCTTTGTTTATAAAAATGTCTTTATTGAGATGCCACTCATCCATAAGACATAATTAATTGTTTGTAGATTGCAACATTATTTTGCTATTGTAAGAATAATAATTAATTCATGATTTTTTTTTCTATATCTGCAAAGGAAAGTTTAAATAAATTTATTGCATTCTAGGGGAGTTACTTTCTTAAAAAATTAAGCAGTGGTGCATTGTTAAATTTCAAAATGGTGGCTTGGAAATTGTGCCACGCAGCTGGCCGATTGAAGAAAAGCTTCTATGGCCACCATATACACCCAAAGACACAGCCAAGGTGCGGGCTGCAGTTAAAAAATGAGCTGCCCACTGAGGGATGGTTGACATATGAACTTGTTAGACACCTTGTAAGTTACGGTAGGTGTATAAATTCAAATTAAGTATAAGGTCAAATTAAAATCTTTCTGTGTACTTTACGGCTGCTACACTAACAAAATTCAATGTGCAAGTACCTATAAAGAAACTGAGAAGAGTTTAAAAAAAAATCTACAGGAAAACTGTGACACAACTGATATGCAGTCTGATGAAGAAACAGTAAAGTTTCACAAAGGAAAATCCAGGTAAGACTTGAAATATCTTTGCATTAACTTCAGAAGGAACAGAAGTTAAAAGAGGGAAAGATTAACAACAAAAATAATATTACCAGATGTAACTTTGCCTGGCTCCTACAATCCTATTTCCGGATATAACAGTGATGTTTATGTAACCAAGTATGAAGACACAGTATCCAATTGTCTCATTTATGTGGACTTTATATTTAAAAAAAATTATATTTTGGAAATGCAAAATTTTAATAATCTGTTTTACTGCAGGCTCCAACAAAATGCAGGCTTCTGTTTAATCAGCTACCAGAGTCCAGACCTCTGTCCTGCCTTCTACCAAAAATCTGCCTAACCATCCCTTGGAGTCCTCTGACCAGATGTGCAGCACTTCTCAATTCTTGACTGATTCAAGTGACTCATCAGTTCTGGCTGCCATATACCCCAGCCAGGGATCATCTTTCAAGGATCAAGAGGTTATAAAATCCAGAAATGTTGTTGTTTCCCATTCATTTAAAATACACAGTGCCCAAGGCGGCATTAAATAAAATTTGTTTTATTTTGAAATAGTAGTTGTCAACCAAACCAGTAATTCCAGGCAGTTTATAACATTATACAATTCTGTTATTTTATCCTATAATAAATATATTCTGAATGTTAATGTGTGAGTCTGTTTACTAGTCATGTTTTTTCTTGTTGCATATGCAAGGGATTCTGCAAGACAATTAATGAAAGGCAAGTGAGATATTGTCTACTTTCCTTAAACAGCATTTAAAAAATATATTTGGAACGGTTTTTTTATGTTGCTTTACAACAGTTGATTGGAACTGTCATAGAACTTGCAAAAGATGTCAAAGAACTCCGGAAGGAATGTCAGGAATTCTTCAAACAGTACTTGCCTTCTTCTAAGCAACCTCTGCCACCTTTACCTGTCTCAGTCCCTCTGCACAATACTGATGAGCTTGAGAGAGCAGAGGAGATTTTAGAGTCAAATTAAGCAAGGCAAATGATGGTTAGTGCTGATGAGGTAGAACATTTAGTTAACCTGTCTTTGGGGAAATTTAACTTACTGTATTTTCTCTCTGCTTTGTGTACATATTTTGTATGACGGGTGAGACGTTTCAGCATAATTGGGGAAACCTCACTGGATATGAGGATCTTTCGCATGCTTTCCTGTGCACTGACATATGAGCTGGCATCCTCTATAAATTGGGCTGGGAAGAGGGTTAAAGAGCAGTCAAGGCAGAAGAGAGCATTCAAGGATATTTTCTTTCTGAATATGTGTATATTTGATGAGTCATTACTTTCAATGCTTTTGGTTTTTCTTTGTTTTGTATTCCCAGAAATCTACCTTACTCTAGCTAATATTCACCTCTTCCTGTACCTCCATTAATGTATTTATTTGCATAAATGTTATATCCTGCTGTTGTTCTGATTTGTTTTAGATGCTTTGACTGTGCAGATGGGTGTGGGAAAGCTTTATGAATATAACCAGGCAGTCCAGAAATTACTCCGACTTGCACCATACCGTGTGGGTGGAACTGCACATCAAACAACTACAACAGTTCCTTTAGTGCCACCTGAAACAAATAATTATTATTTTTCGTTTTTCCAGGACATTAAATGAAGTGCTTCAGTTGACTAAATTAAAAGAAAAAAAAAGACTTAAAAAATAACAAACAAATAAATAAAATTGTGACTAAACTAAAAGATACATTTCAGTTGTCCTTTCAATGTTTTCAGATGTATGGTAGAATCAACATTTAGCAACATTGATTCAGTGATATGAGAATGTTTTTTTTTACTTGAATATTGTTTCAACAATAAATGAGGGTGCAGAAGTGATGCTGAAAAAATATTAAATTGTAATGTTAAATCAATGACATTACAATTCGTTTATAGTTGAACTCCCAGTGTTGTTTCAACGTTAACTGAGAATGCAAAAGTGACGTTGAAGCAACGTCACTTTGTAAGGGTAAATCAATTCAATTATTGTTGAGCCATCAACATTTTCAAACATTGTTTCAATGTATGCTTGTTTGCTATCTGAGATCATTTCTTTGGTTGGGTTAAATCTGCAGGATATCCACACTACTCTTTATAAAAAAGAAGGTTCTTCAAGAGTGAAGGTTTAGTTTCTATAAAGATTCAACTTGGACCTTTTTCTAAGGGAAACTGAACCTAACAGACAGAGATTTATTTATTTTTTTATTATCAGTGTAAGCTTTGACCAAGAGTAAATATTTAATATGTAAAAGTGCACACAAGTTCAATGTGTGGAATCTGTGTGTGTACATTCCTACACTGGCATCCTATGAATCAGTATGGACCTGGACCAGCAGAAAGGGCACATGGCATGGTCAGGGCACTGTGGGGTATTTTTGAAGGCATTTGGCAGAGGACATCCCCTGGTCAATCAGGCTCAGGCCCAGATCCTGTGTGCAGCTGGAAGCCCAGTCTGGCTGCCCTAAGCTTTGTGTCCCAGAGCACACTTTCCCCTCTAGAGCAGAGACAGAGAGAACACATGAAGTCCAGAAAGAGAAATCAGTTCTTCATCTGCCTTTGACACAAATGGAAAAATGTCTGCTATAAAGCAGCTCCCATGAGACACCACCCACCATTGCAAAACTCATAGAAGTTTTGAGTTTTATGAGAGTACTGAGGACGCATGCTGCTTGAAGTCTGATATAAAAATCAACACAGTGTCAGAAATGAGACAAGCATATCTTTTCCAGTCTGTCCTTCTGTAAATTAACATATTTAGTATTCGTATGAAGTTAAAATGTAGAGTGAGTCAAAATCTGAAAAAGTGTGTAATAAAAGGTAAAATAAAAGAGGCTTTCTGTATTTAACACAGAAAAATTCTTAAATCTGAATTGATTTACTATTTCTTATTTGAAACATACACATATGCTTACACATAAGAGACAATCTGAGTGAACAGATGGAGCTGTAGAAACAGACAGAGGAAGACTGCAATCACTGCAGCGGGACTGACAGTGTGAGTAGGAGTAAGAAAACAAATAAGCAAATATTTGTATGACTACTGAAATACAATTGAAATCATGCATCATAATATTATACACCAGGCTATTAAGTGCTGCAAAGAACCTGAAGAAAACTCATATGATCAACACTGTGTCCATGCTAACACACTCTCACCTACATGCAAATACACACACACACACACACACACACACACACACACACACACACACACACACACACACACATATATATATATATATATATATATATATATATATATATATATATATATATATATATATATATATATATATATATATATATATATATCCCTCTATATATAAAATTAGTCAATATTCCATTCCTGGTAGCTGTCCTTATCCAGGTACACCCATGGGTGTTTGGTTGTTCAGCTCATCCTCACTTTTTTCCTTATGGACACTGCTGGAGAAGTTCAGCAATTAATCTCCCTTTTCACTCATCCATACATATAAGGGAGCACTTTTCTGTGTAATATTTAACACTGGGAACTTCCAGGCCTGTCAGAAAGGCCCAGGAGAGCCAGAAAACCTAACCTCAGGTTCCTGTGTGAGGAGGAGGGGGCGTTTGAGTGTGCGTGTTTGTGTGTGTGTGTATGTGTGTGTGTGTGTGTGTGTGTGTGTGTGTGTGTGTGTGTGTGTGTGTGTGTGTGTGTGTGTGTGTGTGTGATCAGTTGCACTGTACCCCATTCAACCCAAAAGGGTGGTTAAATATAGAATAGTGGAGATAGAGGTACACCTCTAAGGAATGAAGACATCATTTCACCAGAGAAAACATGTATTTCATTTTCTGTCTGCCTGGACATGGACTCTTGCTGTATCCCTGTGTGACTCTCTTTCAGGTCATGTCTCTGATTCTCACAGCATACTTCAGTTTCTGGAGCCCTAAAGTGAATAAGGCATAGGATGACTGAGCGGGGACACTTTCTTTTATCTGTGCGCCTTCAGACCTGGAGGAATCTAAGACACAAACTATCTCTCTCTTTCCCTCTCTCTCTCTCTCTTTCCCTCTCTCTCTCTCTCTCTCTCTCTCTCACTCTCTTTCTCTCTCTCTCTGTCAGGTCTCCCAGTAGAAACACACCAGGCACAGAACATCAAAGCAGTTCCGGTGTGCTACGAGCGAAACTTCAAAGGTTGGACGTGTTACACTTCATGAATATGTGTGCTCAGCTAAAGCTCACCGTAGATAACAGCTCCAAATACACTGCTGTAATTTCATGCTCCATTCAGATGTCATATCAACCTGAGAATTGACTTCTTGGCATAATTAAAAGTGAGAGCTCGGTAAGGGCAGAAAAATGGCTTTAAACACAGTTTTCCTTGGGTTTAAAAAAAAAAAACGTTAAAAGAAAAACAAGAAACTGATTCTTATTGAGTCCCTTGGGCTCTTAAACCTTTATCAATCTCAACATAAAATAAGTGAATGTATTACTTATGTATAATTTATGTCAGGCCTCTGTTTGTGGTTTCTATGACACAAAATACACTGTCCCCGCTACAAATATCTACTCTATATTTACAACAGAAGGTTGTGGGGGTTGGTTAAAGCAACACTTCAATTCGCCTTGTTACTTACTGTGTCTTGCTGTGAAATCATAGAGTAGGAATAAAAAACAATTAATGAGATGGTAGTGTGATTCGTTAATTGGTTCATTGTATTCTAGTAACAGTTACAGCAATGTAAATTGTTTTAGTTCTCCTATGTCAAATCAATTTTTGACATAGGAGCCCTGGTGCTACACTAAACAACAACATAGAGCTACAACACAATACAATCTACATAACGTGCATCGAGTGCAACCTAGTGCAAACAGTGCAGACGAAAAACGGTACAGACAGACAGTGCAGACAGACAACAAAAGACAACACAAGACAAGATACAAAACCCAATATAGCGCCGACCAGAAAACCTACTGTATACTTTGATTATACAGTACTGTGCGAGGAGAACTGTAAAAATTATACAAAGAGTGAATATAAACAAATAACCATTTATAGCATATAGTATATTTTCTGACCGCTTATATACAGTAGCAACAAACAAACAATAATAACTTTAGAACAGTACATACAGTATACATAAATCTATGATTACTCTCAGAGTCAATGTTATACAAAAGAAATTAACAGTTTCTGAACCAATAAGAATTGAAAACAAAAATGAAGGCTGTTGTATAACCTTGAATTGCACACAGAATATTCTGATTAATGTTTGTACTGTTCAAAATTGTAATGTTTTATTCCATAACCTTCCACTGCTCTTTTTATTTAATTATGTTTTTCATACCATTTATACTTTATACTGTTTTTAAACTAAATTCATTTTACTTTTATCACTAAAGATTTGTTTTAGTTTTGGTCGCATTTAATTTACAAGCAAAAAGTTTCATTTAGAAACTTGTCAAACTGATCTAACAATTTAATATGTTCCTATGACAGTGATCTGCTTAATGGAAAAAGCCAGTTAGTTAACTTCGTCTCTCAAGTTGACATTACTAGTCATAACTTCCATTGGTAGCTGTTAAAATGTGGAAAAAACTTTAATGTGCATGGCATTTTTAATTTAGCCTGCTTATTGTGACAGAAACAGGGGATTAAAACAAACATGGATATGGGCTGTATGAGGTGAGCATTTTCTCCATGAATAATAAAAAAAAAACCCTCAAAGGTGCAAACCGCAATACAATTTGCACATCCCCATCAGCACACACAGCAGACACCCTTCTCAAACACAGCACACATGCTGAACTCCTCAGGGTCTACGCAAGTGCTTAGAACACAAAGGTACACAGATGTGCACCATGTCACACACAAATAGCACATTTCACTCCATCACGAGGTGTGCTATGTGTGTGAGATGGGGTGTGTGCTATCTAAACAGCGTGGTCTTGCATCTGTTGGTGTAAGTGTGTGCATTCAAACCTCATTGCTAAAACAATCATGAGAGCAAAAGTGAAAAATAATCTGGTGTCTGTTTTTTACAGGTCTACCAGCATTCACTTTTTTCCTCTCATTCTCACAATCCCTATTTCAGAAACACAGACAGGCTGATTCAGATGAGATGCAGCTCTTCATCCCAACACTACATACAAATGAAATACAGAATTTTATCTGAAGAATACATACATACATACATACATTAAAGAAGGAACAGACACATATTTATACACACATCCATAGTCATTGCAGAAAAGCCAAGAAAAAATATTCTTTATGGTAAGACACACAATTGGCTGTTCAAAAAAGAGTAATGAACCTGTTATTTGCTTTTGGACACAACTGTGTTCATTTACACTACAAGGTTGTTTGCTAATGTACATCAAATACAGAGATAGAGACAGCATAATAACACCTTAGAATGAGTGTAGGAATAATCTTGGTGTATTTAAATCAATGTAGCAAATCAAGTTAAAACAAGAGTTTTAGTTTACATAAGGTGTGTAAAATGCACACTCTTGCTGCATACTCTAGCTGTACATGTAAATTAAGTATGTACTCTATAGAACCAAACTAAAATCAAGGTAAATTTTATATGCTGTGAACTCCACTCAGTTTGGGAATTTTAATTAAAACCCACTTTAACTGTCAAGTACAATAAATTTTATGAATGAATTATGGTGGATGTTCATGAATTTATAGTGCAGTGTTCTTCTAGTATGTTAACCAAAATCAATTGACTCAAGTGCTATAAAAAACTACCATCAAAATTTTATAAAAAAATCGTAATGCTGTCAGTAGTCATAAAGGACTTATTATTTTACATGTAGCCCTATGAACATTTATGTAAATTCCAAGCACTGATTTTTTTTTTTTTTTTTTTTTTTTTTTTTTTTTTTTTTTTTATTAAGTTCAAACTTTAAACTTTAAAATGCTAACTTTTTCCAGAAAAGCTATTCCATTAAGGGCTGTCTGAGGAAGATGTTAATGATAATCACCAGTTAATAAATAAAAGAGAAAGTTTATAAACAGGAAACAAGATATAGCTGATATCCAGGCTCCCTGGATCTGCTGCTTTTGTTTTACTAAATATCTCCCTCAAAACCAGAACACCAAAATAGAGAGGAAGGAGAAGAGAGAGGATTTGAGGCGAGTCTAAAGAAACAAACCCATGTGTTTCTGGTTTGCCCTGCAGGAGCTCAAGGGTGGGCCACTGAACCTCTGAACCCTTCATGCCACAGGTTAGCTGCAGGCAGCACAATAGCAGCGGGCATCCGGACAGCATCCGGCCATGCTCTACTCACCTCTCTTACACACAGATCTTACAACATTACACCCAACACCAGCAAAACAAGATTGCTAGCACTGTCCAGTGTGCAATACACATTTTGCTTGCAATCAGTACATATAAAATAAAAATAAACTTCTGAAAGCTTTAGATTTAATACACTAGTCTAACTTACTGGGGTATAAATCTATAATCTATTTAAATCTATAATAAATGCAGTCTGGAAAATGTGTCAGACTGCAGTAAAAATGAGAAAGAAAAAGAGAAAAAATGATGATGGACTATTTAGCAAACGAATCCCTGATCCCTGAGATGAATGCTGTATTAGTTGAGCACTGCATTATTGATGCCTGGACGAGTCTAATGCAAAAATACTATCACACGGTGACAACTGTGCCGTTCAATTATTACCGTGTGCAGTGGAATATGAAAGGCCTTTGATAGAAGACATAAATTCCCCAGACTCCCCCTGAGCAGCAGAGTTAAGCAGCAACAGCCGCCTCCGTTGTGCCTCTGCCTGGACTGGAGAGTGCAATCAGTGTGTAAAGGTATCAAGAGCTCACAGCACTCAGCCAGCACACTCGTGCTAACAAGTACGTATGTTTTGTACACAAACATTGTTCATGTGATCCCTTATAAAAAAATAAAAATACAATGTTTAAGTAGTAAATTTAAAAAATTTACTATGTATGTGTTCCATATTTTTACTTAACATCTCAAATAGAATGACTTTATATGGCAACCAGTGTATCTAATATATAGTAAAATAGTGAAATAAGAAAAAATTCTAAAAAAGTAAGGTATCTTTGGTATACTACACAAAGTGTACTTGTAAATAAGCTTTTAAAGAAAAACAACCCTTAAATAAAAAATGAATGATTTTTAAGTATTGCATTTCTGTTACTTTTGATAAGTCGGAATAGTAAAAGTGGCCTAGTTCTTCCCCTTTATTCATTTGAAGGCTTGCCGACTCGCTTGCTCTCTCCCTCTTAGATACACGATGCATACACACACACACACACACACACACACACACACACACACACACACACACACACACACACACACACACACATGTGCCCACTCACTAATACCTCTTTGATGTTTAACCTAATATTCTGTGTTCATAAATCAAGTAAAAAGCAAAAGCGACCTTTATAACCCTTGCGGTGAACTCACAATATGAAAGCCCATAAACAAAGACGATAATTTACAGTCACTAGTTTTAAAGTCTGAGATTGATAGAGGCTTCACTGTCTATTCTAAAATTCATCTCGGCTGCGAATGCTATTCATGTGAATGCAAAGATAATATAAATGGTCATAGAAAATAAAAATCAGTGAAGAGATCTCATTAATAACTTTATAGTTCCTCAGATAGAAACATAAAAGAGACTTATGCTTTAGTCTCCTGTCTCTCTGATTTATCTTCCGTGTTAAACACCTTTGTATTCTCACATGCATACTCTTGGGTTTCAGCACAAATATTATCATTATACACTGAACTCAGATCTGCTGACAGTGATGCTATTGTCGGTTAAATGACTGTCAATAAATAAGAGATTATGAAAAAAATGGCGGAGGTTGACAGATATGAGCTTACACTACACTAAAAACATTTATAATCCTGAAGGGTCTTCACTTGTTCCTCCGCAGAAATCCTATGAATGAGGGTTTCAAGTTAGAACCCATTCTTACAAGCATTAACTTTCCAAGGAAGTCTTAAGGAAATATTTTTTCTAAAAGTTGGGAAAAGAAACACTGCCAAGTATCCATGACAGAATCTAAGCTCTAAGTTTTTATTTATTCATCTGTTCAATACAAATTCTGGAATTAAAATCATATAATCTCTGTTGTATTCCTAACGTGTCTTTTAAATAAAATATTATTTATCCAAATTTTTTTCTGAAAAAAATAGAATAAAATCCTAAAATCTGATTGGTAAGAAGGTGTTTAATTTTCTATAATAGCTATGACAATAGTGTTGGCAAAAATCACTGATTTAAATGAAGACATTCATTCTGATTTATAGTAACAACTCATAATATGCCCTAATAAAGCTTTCTTTGAATAAAAAGCAATAATAAATCATATAGTGAAGATTTTCTGTAAGGATACATTTATTTTCCAATTTTTTAAACATAGTCTCTGATGTCAGAGATTTTTAATAGTCGATTGGTTTTCTAGATAGAGTTTCAGGACAGAGGCTTTTGTGCTTTCTGACACAGTTGTGCTGTATTCCTTACATAAGAATCTAAGTGATCAAAAAGCAACTTCTCCTCAAAGAATTAACCATGTATAACTAGCTCCATCAAAATATAAAAAGATAATTAATAATATTAATAATAAGTATATAAAGCAGAGAACCAAACAAGTACCAAAGCAGTCAGGGATGATGAAGTACAGTCTCAAAATGCAACTTGATTTTCTCCTTTTTAAAATATCAAATGCCCCCTACAGTTTGTGGATGTGCAATTGTTTCACTTTTATTTAAGAAGCATGTCATCTGGCCTTTACACTTTACTCCAACCTTGCATGAACAATCTCTCACTCAGAGCTGCTTTTGGATCTTGAGACACATCTCTGATAATCAATCTGGCTCCCTCAGACCAGGCACAGATTGGGTGTCCTGGCTGTACTGAGACAGGGATTCCTGTCAGCATTAAAAAAATTTTATAGCCTGATGGAGACTACACAACATAAGCACTCCATTTCAGAAAGGTGATTGAAAAAACATGTGACCAATCAATGAACCAGAAATCTAAAACTATACTCAAAAGTTATTGAAGGTACTTATGAAACAAAGAAACCCAGCTCAGAAAAAAGAAAAGTCTCTTAATCAAACATGATTTAAAAATGTATGTCATATGAGTGGGTCCTGTCTTTCTATGACTAATCACAAAAATTAAGAAAAATATTTAAGACAGGGAGAATGACATTTAAGAGGGAGAATGAAGAATATGGCCTCATCAGCAGTTAAATTCCTTCAAGAATTGTTTAAAAATCCTTTCTCTTTACAAACAGAAATCAAAGACAATGTAATCCAAGTCCACTTCCAAATCCTATTAAAACTGTATTATATGAAAACAAGCTGCATTCTATACATTGCTGTCGGTATGCACTTATGAAGGAGACCACATCTTTTTTTTTATATTCTTTTGAACATGAGCTGCCTGTAGGTTAACTGCCCTCTATTACACTGTCATCTGGCAGAAATGTGAGATAAATTACCCTGACCTGTCTCGCCCATGCTGAGGAGCTTAAAGTCAGTATCAAGTTGTTTGTTCAGCATGAACCCTGGGAAAAGAGAAGTGCATCCAATTGTAGCTAGAATGTCAACCAAAGCTTGACTTAACACTATATATTTTCCTGAGGTGAGCACATCATTCCTTTGCAGGAGATGCAGAAAAACATAACCTGTTTGAGTTCTTCTGTTATGGTCATTTTCCAGGGTCATAGTGAATCCAGAGATTTTCCTGGCAACACAGGAAGTGGTAATGCACCATGGATGGGATGCATGTTCTTTAGAAGTCACATCGCATAGACAAATATTTAGAACATTTAGTGACAATTTAGAGTAACCTGTGTATTTTCTGTGAGGTTGAAGAAGAAATGTAATCTTCATAAGCCTATCTGTGTTCCTTTTACACACTTCTCAGAGACAGCCTCCAATTTAATACTGCTGATTTTCAGATGTGTATAAACCTAAAAGATGTTTGCATATTTACTTAATTGATTTTTGTAGCTTTTAAATCTTTAAAAAGAAGCCTGCTTTTGGCAGTTTGTTTTCTCGCTTTGAAGTGTGCCTCTTGGAAGAGAGTGCTGCAAAATAGTATGCAAATGATCATTCAGGGCAATAATGCAGTCCTGTATGAAATCAGTAATAACACAGAAGGAATTCTCACTACCACGCTTACATAATTCTAAGTTTAGCGTCTTAATTCTGTAAAACTGTAAAACTAACTTTTGCAGCATATGATGATATTTTTCCATCCCCTTTCTAGCTCACACTTTATCAGTAATGCCACCATACACCAACATCCACACCTGCCAGCACTGCTCCCTAACTATGGGGACTCTATAGACTATAGACTCACTAACAGCCAGATGGTGTTACACTCTCAGCGATGGCAATTAATATGATTAAAATGTATGTAAGCATGTGTGTGTGTATTGGTTTATGACTGCTACAGACTATAATGCAGGTGGGTCCCAAGTTGTGAGCTCAGGGCTTGGAAACAGGTGTTTTTTTACAAGAAGCTGTGTATGTGGGTCACAGCATGAGAGAGAATACATTGAACAAAGGGTGCTGATTTGTTTCCTACTCACCAGGACACATAGAGAAAAAGAAACAGAGACACACAAAGAATTCAGAAAGGCCTCCAGCCAAAATTCACGCCAAGAAAATATCGAATGATCTAATTAATTCTTAAAAATGTATGTGCTTGGTTCCTATTCCTAAGGCTCCTAAAGTGGCTGCGCCAAAATCAGACACTTGCAAATATTCAGCAGATAGAGTAGAAAGAGAGAGAAAAAAGAGAGAAAGATAAGAGAAACACCACAGATGTGAGTCATAAACAGAGCTTGCCTAATTACTGAGAGTCAGTGCTTTGGCTCATTTTGCAGCTGCAATGGAGGGAGAAAACATGCTGATCACACAAACCATAACACAATAGTAGGTTCACAAATCAGCCAACCTATAAAATATTCATGTTAATAGACCAGACTGTTCAATAGCATGAGGACAAAATATAAAACACATATAAACATATAAAGTCAAACAGGGAACCTGAAATGCATTGACAAAGATTTCACTCTGACTTGGAAAAAAGCAAGAACAACAGCACTCCATATTTCGACTGCTGATCCCCTAATACCAAGAGCTACAGGTCACAACTCTAGAGACTATTATATAACAAGAGAGGGTGCAAAACATGTTTCCACTGGTCACAGTTTCCATATGAGGAAAAACATTTACCTCTTATTGATCTCTTATGAAAGTGGGTTGGAAGATAAATCTAAAGGGCTGTTGTTCATTTACATTATTTTTAATCTCATTCATATAGCTTCAATCAGCTAACAACACCAGCTGCCAACACAGATACATGGTGTTGCTCTTGAAATCCCAGATCAGTGCATTTAAACTGAGAGTGCAATTTTCTTTAGCATGACAGTAAGTGACATTGCTTTCCAAAAAAGAGGATAAAAAAGACAAAGTGACATTGCTCTCTCTACAGAAATTAAAATAAATCTAAGCCAGCATGACCAATTTAAAGTTGAGATAAAAAAAAGCACTGGTGGCCCTGTGTGCTTTGGGTTTAGAGCAGTTTAACCCAGACTAAGAGAAGCACTGATGACCTTGTCCTAGTTCACCATTAAAACTGCTCTGGGCCACTCTGTGCATCCTGTCGATAACCTATTATAACATGACAGAGAAGATGGCCGCTGCACAGAAAAGAGGGGAAGTGGGCAATGAGATCACAAAGTGACTGTGACTAAGCAGCCAAGCAAAGAGAAACAAAAGAAAGGATTTCAAGCACAATTAGTCTTTAATTGTGTAAGATGGGATTCTGCATATAGTTTCTCACTCACCCTATGTTTTTGCAAAAATAATTACCTACATAATAAATATGTCATAATTTACACAAACAAAACTGGGCATGTGAGGAAATTAGCTCATCTGTATGACTAGTACCTAAACAATCTGGCCATCCTTCTCAGACCACTCTTATCAACAAGACACTGCACTGTACTGTGTGAACTCTAGAGACTGTTGTGTGTGAAAATCTCAGGAGATCAGCTGTTGGAGCCCATCTGGCTCCAACAGCTATGCCAAAGCCAAAAATCACTGAGATCACACTTTTTTTTCCCCATTCTAATATTTAATGTGACCATAACTGCATTAACTGAAGCGCATGACTTGTAGCTGATGGAATTATTGCATGAATAAGCAGAGGAACAGGTGCTCCTATTAAAGTGGCCAGTGAATGCGTGTGTGTGTGTGTGTGTGTTGTGTGTGTGTGTGTGTGTGTGTGTGTGTGTGTGTGTGTGTGTGTGTGTGTGTGTGTGTGCATATAGTGTGTGTAGTTAATGCCTAAGTCATATTGGGCATTTTTTAGGTATAAAAAAATTGTTAATAAATCTTTCTTAATTCCAGCCTACTTTGTTCTCTAACTTTTGTCTGGGTCCTGAAATAAGCTCCACCTCCAGTCTGAAAAAGCTCAGAACAATGCTCAGCTCTGCCACCTTTATAAAATCCAATTCACAATAAATACATATTTTTATTTACAGGTGTGTGGTTGATTGCATGAAGAAGGCTTGTCAATGTCTTAACAAATTAAAGAATAAAATTAAACACAGTGTCTGAGAACGGTCTGGTTCTGACTAATAACAAAAAGCAACGTTTTCAAAATTAAACTAGCAGCCCACAAATGTGTCAGTTGTTATAAAAATTTAAATCAAAATTCAAATAGCTTAGTAACTCCAGAAACACTTGCACATCGCTAAAGGTTGCTAAACAACTTCCACTTGGCTTCCAGTATCCATGTAGACACGTCTTATTGATCTCCAAATGAAACTGGGTTTGAACACACATTACAACTCGCTTCACGTGCAGCAGAGGACTTTACAAGTAACAAAGTGCCACTTTAAAGTTGCCATTTAAACCAGTGCTGTAGGGCTCACCAAGGTTGCTTTTTTCCTAAAAAAAAAAAAAAGAGCAATTGCTCTTGCTTCTTGCCTCAGCCGCAATTCTCTGCTGATATGTCTGCCTGACTGACAGCTTTCACCTCACAGCTGGCAATCACAATACGCAACTACAACCTGCACACATACACACATACACACACATGCCGCACGCACGCACGCACGCACTCACTCACACACACACACACACACTGAGCCTTGTTTTGCCTGCAGTTTTCACCACCAGTTCACAACCCTCCCTGAAACTGTGTCTGGCCTGCTCTCCTACTAACACTGATTCAAAGAGACGCAAACATCTCTCCAGGGCTTCATTTACAACCAAAAAAGACCAGTTTGCTTCTTTGCAAAGACGTATCCTGCAGTCATTTCTCCCCTCCAAATACCCTAATGCTTACACCCTAGTCAACAGGCACAGACACAAATGGTATAATTTTCAGAGTGCGTCACTACGAGGTGAAGTCTCCTGTGGACATTTCTATAATGGCTGTCTATACAAAATGTGAGTACAGGAACACAGGCCAGTCCTCAGGCTAAACACAGCAGATGGGAGAAGAACTAATTGTACAAACTAAATAAATCTAATGAGACATTGGTGGTCTGCAGAGCCTCTGGGCACCAACATTCCTTCTGTCATCTAAATGTGACACTGAAAGGTACACCATCAGTGAACATTCAAGTTTGCTCACTTTTTTTTCTATTTCGATGAGTTGTTTTTTTTCTTTACAATTTCATCATATCTTCCATGAAGGAGGCTTAAGCTGTGTGCATGTTTCCAGAGAGCTTAATAAACCAAATAATCCTCCAGGAATGACTGTGTGGTTGAGCATCTTCTTGGAGGCTGAGTGAGTGACACATTTAATCAGCAGCCCGTGGCTGTCTCACACATACGGGAAAGACAAAATCATTCAGTTTTCATACTACATAGATCTCACTCTATTTAAATACCATACCTCATAAATACAATTTTAAACTTCATGGCCATACCTAAAAAAAATAGAGAATTTCCAAGTTTTACAAATGGTATTTCATGTGTTATTGAAATAATTGCTTTTCCAGTAGTTGCTTGATTGTGCTGGTAAACTAAGCATCTAAAATTAATCAATGTATCTTTTCTGTCCCATACCTTCTACATCATAGATCAATGTAAAGTTCTGGAACTGATTTAATGATAAGACCATCATATTTCTGTTTCTAGTGGTCACATGATTTTGTGCTCCAGATTATTGAGAGAAATTATCCAATATTACAGTCAATTAAAGTTTATATTGACATGAGAATAAACAGAAGCTGGGTGCAACTTGTCTACCTGGCTTGGTTACTCTGACCAGACAATGAAGTCAAGTCAAGTTTATTTCTATAGCACTTTTCACAACAGACATTGTCTCAAAGCAGCTTTACAGAATTTAACAGCTAAGGTGAATGGTGTGCATTTATCCCTGATGAGCAGCCATGGCGATCTAACAATGACATGTTAGATACAGTAGGGCATATAATGGATTTTTATGAGTTTAAAAAAAACTATTTTTAATAAAATAAAATTAATTTAGGTGTGAAAGTTGAGCGAGCTTTGCTACAAAAAATTGCCATTGTATGTTAAGCCAGATTTTGCCATGCTGCAACCATCATGCACTGTTCAAAGTTGATTCAGTTCTCCATTTATTGCTCTAAAAAAAGGGGGTAAAAAGGCCAATAATTTGTTCCATCCTTTCTCCACTTTTTGCTGTGGTATGATGCTTCTGCTTCACAGAAAGTTCTGGGCACTTAATGGAAGCTGACAGCTTCTTGAACAACTGAAGACATCTCCAGCTCTTGCTGGCCACAATGAGAAAGGCACTCGTCTGATTGAATAAGTGTATGCGGGAGGAGATAGGCCCTTATTATACCTACAGTACACTTACCACATCTGTGAGATGCTAGGGACAAAAAGAAGTATTGGAAGATAATTGGGGACTTGAGTCACAGAAAGGGCACTATACACTGTCAAGGAGGGGTGAGTGAGATGTAGGCTTTGTTGTTAGAATATGAGCCCTGCCACTAAACCTCCTCAGTGCACTGGACCTTTTGCCACAGTGGAGATAATAATGTACGATAACTAGGCACAGAACAGACGGAAACTGCATGAGCAAATTGCAGTGGTTCGCGAACTATAAATATGTGTGGGGATTATTTATGGTGTGAATCTTATCAGCATTCAGAAAGTATGGATTATTTCGAGCCAGATGCAAATCTAATAAGGACTCACTCTGCATATTTGTTTATGCGGAGCTCATTTCAGAGGAACATGTGCATATTTTTTCTTTATTGTATTTGCCTTCACAGTCTCAGTGTTTTTGTTTTCATCACATATTTTCCTCAGCCTCCAACCTCCCTTCCATTGTCACCCCAGGCAAGCTCTTCATGCAAAGTGTTTTCTGCGTTCCCGGAAAGATAAGTTTTTCCTTGCAAGGATTTTCTAACTTTCATGGGGGCTGTGCTACCTGGAGGGGGTGAATAAAGTGCTTGTAGGAGCACAGCATGGAGAAGCCTCTGTGCATTCAGCATACAAGCCATTATCAGTGTTTACTAAGGCAATGCTGGCACCACAGGGATGGTCTTTATGGGGATTAGAAGGCTGCCCTGAAGTCCTGAAGAAGCACATTGCATGCTAATGCTAGTGCGGGTAATGGAGCAGGACAAACTGTTAACCCCCTGCTTTCTATGAGCAGCTTGTTAATTAAATGGTATCTGACACTGGAGTGAATCAACCACATCATGTCTGCCAGCTGTAACCGCACGTATATACGTGCACAGAAATTGTCTTGTAGGAGATTTGGATATGCCAGACACATAGAAAAAAATTAACGACCACGATTCATGTGTTAACACAAACAGACTGTGTAACATTTAAGACATACAATGGTTTCTATAATAATTACCTCCCAGAAGCCTTGTGTGTTGGCATGTTTTAACAACGTGTGTTTGGAGAGACTATCTTGCAGGCACGATGCAAACAACAAAGTAAACCTGTGGCCAATAAGAGTTCTCACCACATTGCTAAGGGCACTGTCCTGTTATACAGTGTTTAAAATGTAAAGCCTGTTCTATATGACCACCCCACAAACCAGCAACATCAAAAATCTTTGTAAACTAATTTTAAAGTTGCATGTAAGAGACGAGGGCTAAACAATATCCAAAGATTAAAGACCTGTGTAAAACTACATTCATGGAAATAAAATCATACCAATAGAACTTTTAATTTAAATGAAAAAAATATTAATTTTTATGGTACTGCTTTGGATTTAGCTTCATTTTAATCTGAAACTGGATTTGGCCTCTAATTAAACTTTTGATTTTTAAAATGAATGATTACAAGTTACTTAGATGATATCTTGAAAAAAAAACCTAAAAATATAAATTAATAGGAACCAAACCTTTTTCAATTTTTATACCCCTATTTCACACTCCGTATAATGCCATTATTGTAGCTCCATACATTCATTATTCTGAATAATTAATACCTCATTACAGTGACAAGGGTCTAATGGATTTGAAGAGCATGCTTTGATGTAAAATGGAAAAAAAAAATTTCTGTTTCAGTAAATTTGTAAATTAAAAGGAGAAGAGTTGTTTTTCCCCTGCCACAGTCGCCACCGGGTTGTTCATCAGGGACAAACTTACATTTATAAAGAACGTCTTATTCATTTTTATAACCACATTATCTGTGTAAAGCTGCTTTGAGACAATGTTCATTGTTAAAAGCGCTATACAAATAAAAATGTATCTGAAAAAATTTATTGAATTGAAAATAAATCATGTTTTTAGTCTAAAATCTTTTAGCTCTTATCAAACACTCTTAAACTCAATGATTACTACAATATAGGCAAGGCTAAGTGCCATGGAAGAGGTTTGGCACATAGAAGAAGAAATAAACTGATTGCTAGTTCTAGATCAAAGACCGAGCAAATTATATGTACATATACTGCTTGACATTTTGGTAAATACGAAGACTGATGAGCTGGCAGGCGGATATTATACGTAATTAAGAGTCTCAGAGTTTCTCTTGTAAACTTGTCATGAGCCATAACCTGTTCAACCTCTGAATTCTGAAAACTCGCTGACTGCAATCACAGCCTAAGTCAATTGAACTCCCGTAATGACGCATATGGCCATGGCATGCAAAAATAAACCTTTGTGTCCCACACAAAAACAGTATATGCTGGTCTGGAGAAGGTATTTGAGACACACAAATTTGAGACACACATGCCCCTTGATGATTTCTCTATGGGTAAACACTGCTGATTTATCCAAACAAACAGTGAGTGTAGGCTTACACTTTAGGCCCTGATTAATAAAGTAAGTCTGACATAAACCAAACTACTTCATCCAAACTTACACTCGCAATTAGTTGCCTTTACCATAATATTTATACTAAACCTATATCAGTTTAGCCAACATGTCACGATTTATTCATATTAGTGGAGTGACTGTAGCCATGACTGCACTGTTCTGATGTTCTGTCTATCAATACTATATAACCACTATAATACAGTAAAGAATAACTAAACAGAAAATATCTATTAACAAAGTATATAAAACAGAAGCACTTTATTTAGTGAATTCTTGTTAACATGGCAACCTGCATTTTTTATTTCTTTTTTGTCCTATGAACTTTAAGACAGAAAATGCTAGGCTGGTAAGACAACATCTGTGTATAGTGTTACATCATGTTACACTGATCCTCCACAACATTAAAAATGACTAGGTCATTAGACTAGGTCAATGACTAGATCATTCATACATTGAGAGGACTCAGAACAAATATCAGAACATGTTAGCAGTTTATGAAAATCGAATTGTTATCAGATAAAGATGAAAGATTGACCTAAATTAATATGGCGGAAATGATTTGTTTACTGGATCAGTGAGTACTATAATTCATGAGAGCAAGTGTATAGCACTCGTCAGGAACAGCTACAAAAATAAAATACCTGGACTGCATAATGAAATAATGAATAGAGTGCATCTACATAACTATGTATCATGATAGTCTGATAATCATCAAGAGTATCAACACAGTTCAGGCAGCTGTGCAGTATTTGTTGTACAGTATTAAGTTGCACAACAATGCAGGTAGAGACGAATATAATACATACGCTATTGTTATGATAATTATATTACAGCATGCTTTTACAATGTATTTTTGTCACCAGTATATCTAGAAATGGGTGAAATATATGGCAAAAAAACATATTTGAAAACATTTCTAGGAAGCAAACAGTATAGATGTACAGACTGTTTTTAAATTAATATTGAGTCAGATTGGACACTATTCCTCACTCTGCTTTACTGAAGATTGTATGCTTTATAAGTGTGTACTCTTGACAAACGTAACTGTTTATTGAGCACACTTAACTTAAGCAGCATTGAAGGATCATATAACAAAAGCCTACAGAATGCAAGTAGTTTTAAAACCATGCATCAGGTATCCGATACCCAGATAATATGGGATTGGTCCATGTCTAACTGCATAGTAACAAGTAGCTGATTGGATGGTAGTCCATTATGGTATCAGGATGTACTGTGTTTGTCAGTGTTTTGTATTGGTTTTGTATTGTATAAACCACATTTAAATACCAGTTCATTTTACACTTTGCAATTGTGTCATTCCTGCTTTATTGTTTTGCTGGAAAGAAAGAAACCTAATAAATGAAATGTTTTTGTGAAATGTAATCTTTTGATAATACCATAGATTGTTTAATTTATTCAAATATTAGGCTTTATAGTAAAGCAGTAGCATAGTAGCAGAAGAAGGCTTAAGGCACAATCCATGCCATTCTGATTAGATAACAGCAGCTGAAGCTGGTCCAAACTGGTAGACCATCTGTGTGAGTTGGTAAGTTATGTTCCAGCTTCCATATTATTACACTGATCTATAAAAGTTTCGCTTTTTCTAACCATCTCACTGTTGTATTGTTTTCCTTAAAAAATCATTTGTTGTTAATTCAACTGTTTTTCATTGCTACCAAAACCAGTTGGCACTGATAAGCTACCATTTATTTTTTCCAGCTGCCCAGACCAAGTTGTATTTTTTCACCATGGCCATGAAAACAGAAGGTAGATGTGCAGTCTTACCTCTTGCATTTAGGATTTTCACCAGCACCTGAATGGGGGACGTGAGCTTGTTCATCATGTAGACTCGTCCAGTTTCTCTCTCCACGCGCACTGGTGAACTCGCTGTAGGTGACAGCAACTCGAAACGCTTCTCCTCAAACTTCTGATCTGGGACAGTGAAGATCACATCTCCTGCGTCGGCGTGTTCAGACAGCGCTACTGTATAGCTGAGCTCTTCAGAAACGGCTCTCGTTCTTCTTCCAGCCCTCGTCTCGGTGCCTGTTAGTCGCGCGCGCGTGACTGCGATGTGAAGCTGGAGAGGTTCACTCTGCAGCACCGCGTCTCCGTTGTCTCGCGCGTGAACCCGAACCGTCAGGTTGCCGGGCGCGTGGAGCGACCGGACTAGCAGCACTTGTCCGCTTTTAGGAACCACGTGTATGTACGGGTTTTGAGACGGGACGAATGTGATCGCACCGTTCCTCCCCGTATCCTTGTCCTGTGCGCTTAGGCGGAGCAGCTCGCTCCCTACCGCCGTTAATTCATCAATCTCTATGTTTGCACTTGGGCTGATGAACTGTGGCGGGTTGTCATTTTTATCCAGGACCTCGACATGCACTAGGTTTATCGCGCACCCTGGTATAAGTGCATTCACTTCATACCTCGACTTGCGCTCTCTGTCCAAACTTTTAGCGGTTTTCAAGAGAAAACCCGTTTTCGCCGAGTAGAAAAGCGAGAAATCCGAGGCGTCATCCCCGACTAAAGTGCTTCTGCGTCCCTCTGAGATCGACCCGTTGCATCCGACATGCAAAACGACAGAGCCGACAGGCGCGTCTTCTTCAACTTCCCCGTAATAAGCTGCGGGGTTTGCGGCCACGACCGAGAACGAAATGAAAAAGGCAAGAAACCCTGCATCCATACATCCGAGAAGTTTCATCTCTCGCCGACGAGTCTTCATGGTTAAAGTATTTCTGTCACCTTTTAATACAGATACGGCATTCGATTTGCATGAAGAAAATCAATAAGAAACTTTGTTATTTAGTGTATATTAATAAGAAAATAAACACAGAATGTTTTCCCTAAAAGATCTAAGATTTAACAGTCCAATTGTCTTTAAATTCAACTGTTCAACAGCAAACACACTTTGTATTATGGGTCTCTCCTACCGGCATCATTCAACTCTGAGTTGCAGCATCCCCTGGTCCTTAGCAGCTCAGGCTCCATGTGGTCCTCGGCCCAGCCCACAATCGCTCAGCCAATCATAACGCATGACGGCAGACCCTTAACTCCTCCCACAGGTTTGGATTAGGCGCCGCTGATACACATTGCGAGACGTAGAGCCCCGCCCCTTTCAACGGTCACGTTCTCAAATTACTTTGCTCTTTATAATATATTGGCTTTATACAATACAAACACAGAACAATACAGTATTCACTTACACCATAAAAGATAAAGGATTTTAGGACGTAACAGACCTCCTCATCAATAAAGCATAAAGGAGCCCTGTTTAAAACAGTAAATCTTCTTCTTCTTCCTCATCATCTTCTTCTTCTTCTTCTTCATCTTCTTCTTCTTCTTCATCTTCTTCTTCTTCTTTTTCTTCTTATTCTTATTCTTCTTCTTCTTCATCTTCTTCTTCTTCTTCTTTCGGCTGCTCCCATTAGGGGTCGCCACAGCGGATCATCCATCTCCATACCCCCCTGTCCTCTACATCTGCCTCTTTCACACCAACAACCTGCATGTCTTCCCTCACCACACCCATGAACCTTCTCCTTGGCCTTCCTCTTTTCCTCCTTCCTGGTGACTTCCTGAGCATTCTTTTACCCATATAACTCATGTCCCTCCTCTGCACATGTCCAAACCATCTCAATCTCGCCTCCCTCACCTTGTCAATAAATAACAGATATATAAATGCAAAATATAAGTATGCCAGAAGAGGTGGGTCTCTATATTCATTACAATCTAAGCATCATGAATATTTCTGACCAGGAAATACTTTAAGGGTTCCCCCAAAGGGGCAAGTAATACAAATCTGGATTTGTAGATTTGACCCTTCTTGTAAAAAGTGTGAAGGCAGCTTGTGTAAATAGGGCTGTAGTTGGGGTATATCATAAAGGCAACCTTTTATGGATAGTAGGTGTAAACATGCAGCAATGTTTAGAGAAATTTAACAAATATCAAATCCGTGAATCCTAGTTTATCATATTACATTTAGTAAATGAAAGCTCACAAAATGAAACATAAAAAAATTAAAATCTGCCATACACAGAGAATACAAACTTTTCATCTTTATTAATCATTTTATCCTAGACAAAGACATTACTAAAACACTGGTCTTGGACTGGGAATACACTCTGTCTGGGACACTTGTTAATCCCGGGGCAATGAGAGAATAGATTACATTTATTTATACAGTAACCACTTTATCCTGGTCACATTGGCTGTGTATCTCAAGGCAATCCTGATAGTACTGGGTGCAATGTGGATGGGACACCAGTTCATCACAAGGCACCAAACACACATACATTCACACCTAGATAACAATCTTAGCCAGTCCCGCATTAAAAAAAGAAAATGTGAGAATTTAGAGGAATTATAGGAGAACATGCAAAAAATATAAAGTATAATGCAATCTTAGGATTCGACCCAGAACCCTGAAATAGCAATTGTACCCACTGCACCATTATGTGAAACCACTAAGAGATGTAATCAAAATAAATCATTGTAAGATATCAAACTGTGCTTGGAAACATTCACCTACATATTAAAATGTTAGCTTTATGAATGACAAGCATAGACTTGGAAGTGGAAGTAAAACAAGACTGGTTTTTACAACAAATTTACAATAAGTCAATTCATTACAAAGTTCATTATGAATTCATTGATCATTTTCACATTAGCCCAGTCGATTTTGTTATATCTTTCTGAAAATAAGTATATGCCATAAAGAGAAACTTCAAGTTATTAACAGCATTTTAAAATCTGTTCACTGGTGTATGGGTGTGCACCAAATTAAACATCCTTACACACTATATTGGACTTTATTTCTGTTGTTCTCTGTAGCTTACTCTCATTTTTAATGTGTTTTTAGCTGAGATTTATTGTAGTTGTATCCTACTTTAACTCAAATATACTAAGACCTTCTAAATAATGTTGAATTTATTCGTCCTATAGACATTTTCTTTAGTTATACATAAAGCATGCATATACCTAAAATATGGGTGTTGAATTGTTCTTATGAGACTTAATTGTTCATATAAAGCTAAAAAAATAAATTTCTTCTTGAACTGCATGTGCTACAGCTAAAATTAATAGAGTAAAAAGACATTTCACAAAAATGAATATGCATACTAATGCATTCAATTATTTTGCATATTGATTTTGCATATGCCATACATAAATCAAGGAACTTACCTTCATGTTTTTCAGTTTCTGCAAAGTTAAATAGGCTTGTTAAGCATGAACCCTTTAGTCATAAGCCTTGGCAGCGGGGAGCCCTCTATTTGCCTCTTTGAGAAGCACAGCACAAATTACAGCAATTTACCCCAAGGGATAGCATGTCTCTGACAGAGGAATGGGTTTCAAGTTTATGGTGTCAAATGTCATGTCACAGCCACTCATGCCAGTCTTTCATCATATTTTGGCATGCCTATGTACAGACAAAAGTGACAGGCTTGGGAGTGAGGGTGCTGGTGAGAAACAATCTCACAAACTTTCCCCTTCTAAGATCACAAAGATTGATGAATTACCTTTTCTTGCCTCCATCTTTCTGTTCTGCTCTCCTTCTCATTTCCATCTGTAGTTTGTCACAGTATATTTTCCATTCTTATCTTTCCAACATCCTTCCCATTTTAATACAACAACTGACAGTTGAATTAATGCCAGGTGGATTTGCCTGTCTTCATTCACAGCACATCCTCACCCTCTGAATTAAGATCAAGTATTTCTGTTTTATGCATCAGTTCTTTAACTGATTGTCCAGATGTTATTTGACCAATTTATTCGAAGGTGAAATAGTCCCAGATCCTATCCCCAAAATCAGGTTGTGTGTACTTGCTCTACTGTCAGTTCATCCTCACTTCAACACCTCAGTGTCTCCACATGCACTTTCTTCTGTTCATTCTTAAGTTTCATCATCCATACCTGCCATTCACCTTTGAGTGAATGCTGAGCAGTAGCTTATCTACGGACTTTAGTTATGTGGAATCTGCAGTGTGCACATAATTAGCTGATGAAATAGTAGCAGTACACAATACTTATGCCAATATATTCTTTTGAAAATCTAATTTACCGAATGGCTAACAGTGGTTTAAGTAAATAGCCAGTCAGTTATTTTGTTTGGTCTGCTAGTGTCATATCAGCGCCAGAATCAGTGTCCAACTACAATTCACAGACCAGAGTGAGGCTTACAAACAAGGTCCCCCATGTACCATTACACCCAGTCACCAGAGAACTTCTTACATTCACTTTCCCATTGATTACTCAAGACCTTCACCTGGACTCAATCATTCACTCATAGAATCTGAATACTCTCACTGCAAAGTATTTGTTTACATACATATATACCAATTCATGGCATTTTGATTGTCCTTTTGATTTTGATCTCATTCTGGTTTTCACATATTGTTCTTGCTTGAACTAGTTTAAGTTGTTTGTTGATCAACTAAACCTCCCATCAGTAACTTGCTCCAAGAAAGCATCTATCTCTTGATCACCATCACAACAAAGTTCCTGGTGATGCTGGGTTTTCTAATGATGGAGATTCACAACCCTAAAATGTCCTGGAAGAAGCAATAGATCACACATTGTTTAGCATAATGTCTCACCTTACTTTTTAAATGTAGCCTTAACCTCCACTGAATGCCCTTTCCACATTTCATGAAAAAATACCTTCAGAATACAGAGAGTTCAAATCTTAAGTGTCCCACTTCACATTTTGGGTGTGGAGAGAGTTAACCAGGAGATTGGCAATTTCCTGCCTGATTTCTGTGCCAAAAACTTGCACGACTGGGTACACATCCTCCCATGGACAGAATACACCAACAACTCCCTCACACATTCAGCAGTAAGGTGTTCACCCTTTTAGTACATTCTATGGTATCAACCACTTCTGTTCCCATGGAATGCCAACCCAAATGTGTAGATTTGACTACAGTAGAGTAAACAAGTGCACCAACACCATGACCATGCAGCCCAAATCACCAGGACATTTGTGTGTTTAAAACTTTTTTAATGTTTAATGTGTTTTTTAATCCACAAACAATATCACTAGATATATTATTTCACCAAACTAGCCTAAAGGAAGTCATAGACTCTAGGACCTGATAGACTGGGAGAACTATGACAAAAGGTGCTGGGTCCCTGCCAGTGATGTGCTCCATCTCATACTCTGCCAGGAAATGCATGCAACCCTAATTGGCTATGCTCACAGAGGGTGTAATCTGCCAGACACTATCCAATGAAAATTATTATTTCTAAGGTCATAGCAATTAAAGTCAGCAAAATTAAAACCTGTATGCTCACACTCACAATTTGACTTCATTAAATTATTGAGACAATTCACACATGGCAACCACACAGACAAGAAATAGAGACAATCCTCTGCCAGAAATAAATTAGTGGAAGTATGAAGTGCTCCATGCGCCTTTTTGATATAGAAAATCTGACCCAAATAAATCAGAATCAGAATCAGAATCAGAAATAGCTTTCACACACAAGGAATTTGACTTGGTGACAGGAGCTTCCAGTGCAGATGTACAGACATAATGTAACAAAATATAGGTGAAACAGACAATTAAATAATTGCAATATATACAGAAGTAGAAATATTGTTTAAATGAATGTACAGATGTTATTTACAAGTGTGCAGTTTACAAATAGACTATTAGATTTCTATGTATAAATGAGTCAGTTATGATGGACAATGTGTAGTTATGAATATTTTGATTGTTCATGCTGAGTATAGCCTGCAGGAAAAAAAAACTGTTTTTCTGCCTGACTGTTCTGGTGGACGGTGCCCTGTAGAGCCGACCAGAATACAACAGTTTGATAGAGAGTGGGCTGGGTGTGTGGGGTCCAAAGTGATTTTCAAAGCCCTTTTCTCCACTCTGGATGAGTGAAGATCTTGGAGAATTGGCACCAAAAATCCTCAGAGTCCTGATCGTCCGCTGTAGCCTCTTGATGTCTGATTTGGTAGCTGAACCAAACCAGACAGTTATAGATGTACACAGGACAGACTCAATGATGACAGAGTAGAACTGTTTCAGCAGCTCCTGTGGCAGGTAAAATTTCCACAATGACAAATGAATGAAAAAATAAATTCTGTTTAGTAGAAAATACTGTTATTTACTGAATAAGTTAGTAGTTCCTGAGCAAAGAAAAATTTTATGCACTAATACATGTGTTTGCTGCCAATATTTTAGTTTTCATGCTTTCTGTTTCAAAACATGACTCATTTCGTGCACCTCTCTAGTAAATATGGAATTTCACCAACTTCACTAGGCTGACAGGTGGAACCTTTGAAGCATTAAACTAAGAGTAGTCTGTGTAAATGTGGCTGTAATCTGAGAAATGAGCACAAAGTGCAAAGAGCAAAAAAAAAAGCAAGGGAGTGTAACAGTGCCCCCATGTGATCCTGTGCCATAGCAAGAGTATCACTCAGCTCACTTACCTCAGAATACTTCAGCTCTTTATCCCAGATTTATACAGTCACCCTCAGCTACTTTGTTTCCATCTGTGGCTCATGCTAGCTGGTCCTGAATGCTGCAATCACACTTGCCCAGCAAGATGTCACTGGGCAGCCTTTACACATTCCTAGGCAAACCTTGAAGTTCAAATTTCAGATTGAGCTGTATGACAGTTCAACACGGCTGTGAAAAAAATAAATGGGGAATCCATTTACTGATATACAGCATTAAAATACTGGCTTCTTTTTTACATAAGGATAAATTCTAGCATGAGCCACCAGAGGCCACTTTAACAAACTGTTTCTAAATTAGCCACCTGTGCCCAGCACATGCCTAATTTCTCTGGCCTCCAGCCACGTAAATCACTCAATCTACCCTCTAGTAGCTCTGCCATCAGCACCCTGTCTCACATTTTCCGCATAATCAGTGTTGTTTTTCCTCTTCCTCATGGCACATTTACACTGGTCTCTAAATGGAGCACGCTTCCCACCCCACACCCATCCACCTGCAAACTATTTCTCTGTTGTGTCTCCTCCACACAGAGTGGCACCAATCATCTTTTTTGATTGCAATCAATGAAATAACTGAATTCTGTTTGCTTCATTTGAAACCCCCTTGAAAGCATTTAATGTCTAACAATTTGTTAACAGAATGCATCATTTGAAGTAAATAATCAATTCTCGTACTGATGTTAAATCACCTGCAGTCCTGCGAAGAGCTCATATTGTTTTAACAGAGAAAATTATTTCTATAGCCATTCACACAACACATGACTAGCAAGCTGATTTAAAAATACTCCATTGCCCAGTAAGGTACACAAAGTCTGTGCACATTTTGTAGGAAAGTACTTAAAAACAGCTTGATTTTTTTATTGAGCAGCCTTACTAAACCTAAAAATGGTTAATGAAGCATAAGAGAAGAGGAAACACAAGTCAAGGAAGAGTAACGATTGAGCATCATCTTAGATGGTAATGTTATCATAGAAGTGCATGACTCTGTTTTATTCCAAGCACAGCCAATACCATGAAATTATGTATTAGATTGGTGCTATGAAATACTGTGATACAACATAAAAAGGTTTTTATTGCTCAAAAAGAGAAATATATAATGGTATGTTCAACAAGCATATATGAATGTGATTGGTCAGCTGTCCACAGACTTTTGGCAATAGAATCTGTGACTGATTGGCATTGTAACCCATGACCGTTTTAAGTGTCAGCATCCATAATGATATCTGACCTGCTCCACTTTCAGAGAAAAACAATGCTGGATAGATTTCAAAGATATACGTGGAGGAGGGGATTATTAGATCATATTGGTTTCTACCAGCAACAATAGAAAAGTCTCATCCTTGAATATATCAGGCATGTGAAGTTCATTTGATTTGTGTGGCTTTGATTACTCTGGATTATAGCTAGCAGTTGTAAATCAATCTAAATTGTCAGCAGACTTTCTATGATGAAAATACCTATAGGAGGTTAATATTAGTTTAAATAGTAAGTCCTGGGCAAGTTCCAATTTTGCCTATGTATTTATTTTGCACTGGTGTAAGGTATTGTATATAAAAATAATAAAGAGAAAATGGGCAAAAAATAATAAGGGCAACAGTAGCAGAAAGTATTTTGATTCATAAGATATGCCAGATTAGTTGGCATGAGGTTTGACTTGCCTTTCTATTTGTCAGTCAGCGTTCAGCTCTGCAAGTGTGGGAAAATAAAGTAAATCACCTTTAGCCTGTGGCCAACTTAAGAATAAATCTTACTGCACAGTGGAAAAATAATATTTTCCTTCTCTCTCGCAGAACCTGGCAAACAGTGGTGCTGATTGCGTTAGAGAAGCAGTGCATAAAACTCAATGAGTGTGTGTGTGTGTGTGTGTGTGTGTGTGTGTGTGTGTGTGTGTGTGTGTGTGTGTGTGTGTTTGTCTGTGTGTGTGTGTGTGTGTGTGTGTGTGTGTGTGTGTGTGTGTGTGTGTGTGTGTGTGTGTGTGTGTGTGTGACAAAACAAGGACAGAGCACAATACAGAAATTTTATTCACTCTGAATAATTATTTCTAAAGACCATTACTCTGACAGTAGACAAAGACCGTTTTCCAGAAGATGTAGACTATTCAGGCAGTCTTGCTATCAGTCAGTGGAAGATTATAACCTGCAGCAGGCACATGGACACGGCTCATGGAGAACATGTAGGCTTCACTGAGCCTGATTGTTCTCAAATTGCTATGTGACAGTGTGGACAGAGCAATGTGATGGATGTGTGTGTGTGTGTGTGTGTGTGTGTGTGTGTGTGTGTGTGTGTGTGTGTGTGTGTGTGTGTGTGTGTGTGTGTGTGTGTGTGTGTATGTGTGTGTGTGTGTGTGTGTGTGTGGGGGTGGAGGCTGTCTTTGAGATTGACCCCTAATGTGAAACATCTGTTGACAATCAGGATGGAAGATGGAGACATGCTTTCAAAGCAAAGCTGTACAGGAGAATCACTGACTCCAAGCCTCCAGCCTGTTATCTATCTATCTATCTATCTATCTATCTATCTATCTATCTATCTATCTATCTATCTATCTATCTATCTATCTATCTATCTGTCTGTCTGTCTGTCTGTCTGTCTGTCTGTCTGTCTGTCTGTCTGTCTGTCTGTCTGTCTGTCTGTCTGTCCAGTGTGCCATTTTGTCCCTCTAGCCATCCATACATACATTAATTACCACCAGTTTATACTGAATATCATGATTAGTGTAAAGGTCTCAGCATACATCATGCATGGTAAAATTGCCTTTACATGCTCAATTTCATATAGTCTCCCTTGTTTCATATTTGTCCATTGTGTTTGAGAAAATTTGCCAATTTCAAGAGCAACAGAAAGATGTTTACCATTTCTCAAAGCCATCAGTCCTGGAATGAAACAGCTTAGCGTGCCAAATTTGTAATTACCAGACACATGCTTAGTCATGTATTATGTTCATCCATAGAATTTTCTCAGTTGCCATGTGCGAAGCACAAGATAAACCTCTGCACTATTCTCTGCTCATTATTTATGTCGTCTTGTTCATAGAAGTCAGATGACCATTTTCTCTGCATAAAATATCTACTGAAACCTTAATAGAGGTTCCTGAACTTCCCTCATCACAAATGCAACACATAAGAAAAAGTGTGAGATGGGAAATTCTCAAAACATTTCATTCATGGTTCTCTTGTTACTTTTGTCTATACCAGTAGACACAGAACTATTAAGCAATAATGCAGTGCAGTATTTTGTTGCAGAAGTAAAAGCTCCGTGTATTTTTGGTTGACCGGTTAGTAGATTAAGCATAATGTCCCTGGTTATACTTTTCTTTCTATTATAACTAGGCTGTTCTCAACTCGAGGCACATGTAGTTTGAAGCCTGAAAATCAAAGAGCAATTGTGCTTCATAAGTGAAAGGTGTATAAGGGGGAAGGCAATACCTCTGAAGGCATAATCCTTTTATGAAGAGAAAATTGGAGTTCCTGCAAAATGGCAAAATGGCCTGAATTTAAGACATCAAATCCATGCTGCAAAGCGAGCGAGAGAGAAAAAACCCACAACGTGCAATTTTGTGAGACTTGAGGCGCAATTCTGCAATGACTGTTCATCAGCCGAGACACTCGCTACACTGCCATCTCCTTAGAACTCATCATAAAGGATGACATCCTGCCACAGAGAAAAGAGAGGGAGCTGCTTTGGTATTTTTTTAAGAAGCAACTCAGATCTTTTCATGTTTAATCACTCAGCCCTTTGATACAAATGTTTCACATTCCCTTTAATATGACAGCTTATCATTTTTTAAACAAAGAAAGACAATATACCACAGCACTCACACAATATGCCGTGAGGCGTCAGACTGACAGCGCAGGCAAATTCACCACATCTGGCACATGACTGAGTTTCCGTCTCTGTCTCCCCCACTGTCTCAATCACTGCCACACAAACAGAGCCTTTTTTTAGAAGATAAATCATTGTGCAAAGACCAAAAACTTTATTGGATATGGGTATTTTAATAGAAAACAAACTGGAAGAGTTGAGACAGGTTAGTGACTGAGGTGTGATTCGTCTTCAGACATTTTTCAAAGTGTTTTATTTTATTGGGCATCTGGCCAAGGCAAATTAGTGAGTGAGTGTGAGGGCTCGATGGCTGTGCTGTCAAGTTCTGCATGTCAGCATGATGGCCTCTTTGACACACAAAGGAGCCGCTGCTCTGGCAAAGAAGTGACTCAAATTGGCCATTACGTTTAAATTAGACAGCTCTTGATTGGACACAGATGAAATAGGGGGAGGTGAGGAATTGCTACTGCCTTAAAATGAAAATAGCAGTTAGAAACAGACACACTTTATACATCAAACTCCACTTTGCACACATAAACACATGCCTACAGACACTATAGAAGACAGGTTGAAGTGAAACACAGCAGCTAACCTTTTGATTTGGAACAGCAAGCATGTGCTCTCTGCGTTTTGAAGGGTTGACATGCTAAATGACTCATGCATCTGGCTTTCACAGATGCTGAAGGACCTGCAGTCTATAGCAGCTTCTATAGGTGTTATACTCAAGACTTTCTAATCACTAAGACATAATTCTTTTCTCTTTTTCTCCATTCTTCATATGGTTATCAATCAGTTGTCTGCAGGGGCTAAATTGAGATGTAATAATTGCAAAAGAATAAGTATGTGCCCTCAATACATGTAGTTAACTAGGTGTGCAAGAATGATATAAAAACAAACATATATATAAGTTGTGTTAACATATTGTGTAGGTGTTTAGAAGCTGTCAGTCTGATTTCTTAAATTAAGTAGATAAATACATTACATGAAGATCGACAATGAGAAGATTTAGAATAAAAAATAATTAATTTATTGAAGCATTGTTTTGCTTGACACTTATAATCATAAGTACTGCCAATAACCTGGGAGAAAGAACGAGAGCGATTACTTTCTTGTACCTTACCCTTTAATTGAAGTTTTTTCCATACAGTACCAAGTAAATATGTTGTGAACAGGAGTAAGACAGGAAAGCACAAGAATTCATACATAACAGCCTAATACTGAAATATTGTTAATTATTACTGTTAAATGACAATTATTATTATTATTATTATTATTATTATTATTATTATTATTATTATTGTTATTATTATTATGATTATTATTAATATTGTTATTATTATTATCCTTTTTATTATAATTGTTGTTATTATTATTGTTGTTATTGTTATTATTATTACTATTATTATTATTATTATTATTATTATTATTATTATTATTATTATTATTATTATTATTATTATGATTATGATTATGATTATGCTGTGTTACACCTAACCTGGTTTAAACACATCTATCAAAACTGATTGTGTCAACATTAATGATGCAATACAAGCAGAGTTAGAGTTATAATATAAGGGCATTCCACATACTTCTTGGTGTGGGCCTATGAAATAGAGTTTCTCTGTCCTATTTTTCCATCCATAAATAAATAAAATGAGGGTTCTCTGCTCCTAATATGATGACCATTTGAAATACAAACAGTAAATAAGGAATCTGAAACCAATAGGAAACTATTTTATCTCTTATATCTTTATCTCTACCACTTTACCATATTTGTACTCAATCAAATAGACTTTCATCAAGCCACTTTCTAGAAATATACTGTAATATGATGTTATAATGTTAACAAATTAGTAACATACACACATCCTCCACTTTAACAGAGTCTTCTACTGTGTACACCTGCTTATTTATGCATCAGACAGTTATATAATCAGACAGTCATTTAGCAGCACAATGCAGAAAATGAAGCAGATATAAGTCAAAAGCTTTAGTTAATGTTTATATTAAACATAAAGAAGAAGAAAGAAAATTGATCTCTAATACTTTAACCATGGTTTAACATTTATAACTATGTTGCTACATGACTGGCTGATTGGATAACTGCATACATGAGCACAGAATTTTCTATTAAAATCAAGTATAAAACGTACTCAATTTTGAATCAACTTTGAATCACCTATACTTTCTCCACAGACTTCAATTAAAAACATGTTTATGTTTCTCATAAATGTCAAACATACAGACATAACTGATTCTATCTAAACTTCTCTCTCGCTCTCGCTCTCTCTCTCTCTCTCTCTCTCTCTCTCTCTCTCTCTCTCTCTCTCTCTCTCTCTCTCTGTTTCAAGTATTTCATTCAAAGTGCATATTTCAGTCTCAGGTGAAAACATTATGTTTTACTGTTGAAATAGCTCTATTGAAATAATAATAAACTGCTGGGAGGCTAAAAGCTGCCTATGTAACCTCAGTGGGCATTTCACACATCCATTATATTTAAATTAAACTAAAGTGCTCACACACACGCACACACACACGCACGCACGCACACACGCACACACACACACACACACACACACACACACACACACACACACACACACACACACACACACACAAAGCTGAAATCTTACTTAAATCTTATTTGATAATAAAAAGAAATCTCATTGAATTACTGAATACAGAGAGTAGCCTCGGTAGACTTTTCAGCCTTTCATCGATACAATGTGCGCTCATTCTCCTGGCTCTATTTCAGAGCACAGTTTCCAAGCAACTGGGCACAAAAAGCATGATTGGAGAGATGCCACAGGCAGCGGGAGCTGATTATCAGCGGCTCTTATCTCATATCGAACTGATACCCAATTTCTAAGCAATTTCTGTTCAGAAACTACACAGAGTGAGGACAAATGGGAACATTTAACACCATGAAGTGGAGAAAGCATAGACTCCAAAAGAGGCAGCAAACTCGCTTTAATTTGTTATATGGTGACTTGGCAGTTGGTCTTCTCTAGAGAGGACTGAAGTGTCGGAACAGAGAGGGAAAACAAACAGGGCTAGAAGGTCGGGCATGCGGGCCTCTGTGAAGCTGCCGAACATTTTATCTGCCAATTAGTCATTAATTTCCGGGGAAGAGCCAGGACAGGCTTACTGGCTAGCATTATTATACACCCATACACCTAGGCACAAACATACTCTCGTGCAAACACATAATGTTTTTGTTCAATATTTGTAAGTCAAAGTCTATTGCTTTTTCTATTCTTTTTCTTCTAGATCTATTATTCTTATTATTCTTCTATTATTATTATTATTAGGGTTGTGGTAGATCTGGAGCTAATCCCAGAAACAGTGAGCATAGAGCAGACACTAAACATAAGGACATGTTTTTGTGAAATTTCCCTTGCAATAACAACATTTTCAGATTTTTACTGTGTGACCATCTGTGTGCAGGGAGGGATAAATAATATTAGTCAATATTTCGAATCCCACTTTCCCCAAACATATCCATCACTGAGCTAAAAATCATTGCTGAAAAAATGCAACAATCATCAAGCCTCTCAGAAGAAAGGTATTTATCTGAAACTTTGTTTATATTAAACTTATGCCAATAGTAATGCTTGCAAAATTATCCATTTAAGTAACATTTCTCCAAATGTGTCCAGACATCAATGCAGAAACCTTTCCAGAAGTTTATTGGGCATAATTCATTGTATTGTATGCATATCATGTCATTCAACGTGTTCAGCAGTTAGGTCCAGTCCACTTATTTGATTGGACAAAAACCATTTCACGAGTGCTGATGTTTAGTCATATATAATAGTATAAAAATATATAATTCTTTAGGAAATATTGTCATTGGCTAACAGAGCAATTTGCATTGCTCTACAGTGCTTCCAAACATGCTTTTTCATCATTAATGTCACATGTTTGAAATGACTTTTGTGTTGTTCAGACTGACATAATTAGGAATTCATTCCAATTTAAAGCGCAATTTTTATTATTATGATTATCGTTAAGTCAACCAAGAAGAGAACATTGAGAGGCAGTTATTATTAATTTACTGTGGAAGAGAAATACATGCAGCAAACATGTGGGGGTACATTTTGCTTTATGGAATACTACATCCTCTACAAACATATATTTTTTTCTATTTATCATATTTCTTTCTCTGCACATGCTGTCTCCATTCTTGCCACCAATTTTCTGCCTGAGACAGAGCCCTTAATGGGTCGTCATGCTCCTAAAGTCGGCATGAGAGCACTTAAACTTGCTTGTTGAGAGCTGCTGGATTGGGAGCCTCACTCCCATCCACTAGGCCACAGCTTCCATTATCAGACCAAGGTTATGGGAGCAACATTACAGCAGACTGCATTAAAATATTTCATATTTTTAAAGGCGATGAGATAAAGCAGAACAGAAAAATCACTCAGCAACTCCCCAAATGGCTACTTGTCAAGTTTGGCTTTCTCTTTACAAGGGATACAAAACAATTCACACTGAAAACTTTTTATAAAAAAAATTCCTGTTAGATGGATTATTAGTTGTGATGTAGCAAAATAAACTTTATAAAGCAAAACCAACACTTGATGTAGAAACTTTTGTTGCAGATAACTGTAATAAAAATACAAATTGATAATCTTAAAACAATGCGAATTATTGAATAAATATTGAGAGCCCTGTGACAAATGTGAGGTAGTTTATCCTGGCAATGAGCTTATAAGCCAGGCTGCCTTCCTTAAAAAAGAAAAAATTAAAGTAGCCTATGATCAATTCACCTAAATGGTTGTGTGACTTCTTCCTATTATCTTTCTCATCATATTAATCATGTTGCAACTGTCATATCTTTATGATAAATGTTAATGTATGTACCAAGAACAGTACAAAAACAGAACACCTGTATTGTATTTGTACATCACATACTGATATGTAACTCCTCCTTTGTTTCCATGCAACTTTAGATATCTCGCATGCACATTATGTTGTCTGTGTGTTTGATGTCCCTAGGCCTGCAGTGGAGAGACTGAGCAAGAACAAGTGTTAAACATTTGCTTGCTCTTAATCATAAAAGAACCTTACAAGTATGTAACTAGTTGACAAGCTACACAATGTGCCATTAATACCTATAGAACAGAACATTTGGAGACAAGCAAAAACATAAATAAGTACGGTATAAAACATATAAGAGCAACCATAGGGAAAAAATCAGAACGGTGATAGTGTAATACAGCAAAGTAGAGTCACTGCTATCACATCAAATGGGTATTTTCTTATAATAGTGAGTAATAGATGAGTTTAATATCAGAATTACAGTTTTTAATTAAAATTTTTTAAATTGGACAAAATATCATACTTTTATCATTTATAGTAATGCAAAAAACTAATAATGTTAAACAAACCAAAATGCAGCATATCATGTTGACCAGAAACAAAAAAACCACAAATTCCTCTGTCCTGAAGTCAGATTTTAAACAAATATCTCCTTGCCTCTCCAGCTTCATTCATGTTTTTTATATCATTAAACATAAAACCAATGTAAATGTACTGTTGCTATAAAACAATCACTTATTAAAATGAGTGCATTAATTTGTGATTTGAATTGCATCAGACACTGTTTTCAGAGCCATTCTATTTCAAACCATTAATCAACGATGTCTAATCAGTCGGCTTAAGTAAACATAATATTTTCATATTGTACTTAACTCTCATGTGTATACTTTTTTGATTTGGGGTTTTCTGATTTTCTTAGATTAAACAGATTCAGTCTGCAGTTCACACAAATTAGGTTTGATTTTCCTTTCCAGTGTGACTTTTTTTACTTTTGTTTCTGGCATAAATCAAGAACACATTGTACCCAAGATAGTGGGGAAAGAGCAGCATAGAAAATTGCACAAACATATGATTTAGTGGTGTCTCTAATATATACAGAATTCATGGGCTATTGAGTTTCAGTTTATCGAATAATGGTTTAACTTAAGCAATGTCTAACCTCTAATCTATTCCAGCAGCACAGGGTAACATGAAGGACACCGAGAAGAAGCGGTACTGGGTAGTTTTACAATTTAAATCACTCACACACACACACACACACACACACACACACACACACACACAAACACATATATAGGTAGTTGTGAAACAATTCTGAAAAATGCGAATGCTGATGAGAATGTGGTAATAATTAATTTTTGTCAGTGAACAAAATTGAGTACTTTTGTAAATAAACAGAGAAATCCAAATAAAGTCCTCGGTTTCATTGTTAGTTGTTTATTGTCATCAACTGCCTTTAGCAGTTGAAAGAATTTGTGGACTGTTTTTGGACACATGGCACAGTATTTGTAAAAGAAAAAACATATATAATTCATAATATAGCCATTTTTTGATTTCTTATTATTGTTGCGTCTGAAAAAAATATTTTGAATCATAATTTTTCATCTAGGGGACTAACTGAAGTGGCTATAAAAGATCACTACAGAGGCTTTCTACATAGCAGGGCTGTTCAACCTTCTCTTTGAAGAGCTGGTATAGCTTCATTTTCATTTCAGCCAAACTAGAACCAGCCTATTCTATGGCATATAGTTCTATGATGAGTACCTAATGATCTTGGACTTTATTTAAATGTTTACTGCTCTGTGAACAATGCACTTAATTTGTGCCCTTGTCAAGAAATAACTTTTTTAAATCATAATTTCATACTTTAAACATGATTTTGGTCAAAGCCAGCCCTTATTTAACACTTCAAGCTATATTCATTGCAGTCTCTCTTCAGCAGAGTGAAAGATGGCACCTATTCATGATGAATTTATCAAAACACATCATCTCTTTAACACTATGGTATTATAATGACTCTTTTACTCATTCAAACAAATGACAAGGAAACAAAAATATTTATAAACTGCAACAGAATATTAAACCTATTTAAATATAAGCACAATATAATACATGAACAGTGAAAACAAGGTCACAGAAACCAAGCACAATGCACACACATACACATACTGTCACGCAGGCCATAATAGTCATGGGTGTTTTTTTCATACACCTGCCTTAGAGGTGAGACAGAGCGATAAGCAAGAGAAAGAGAGATTAAAGAGCCTGCATAATCAAGAAGTGTATCAGACTTAAGACTGCAGGGTAAAATGCTATGTGGGGGGTTTTAGGTCTCAGTGCTAACCTTAAAAACAAAACCACAACACACTCCTTATCTGTCATCCCTTCTTGCCAGCCTGCAATCCTTATGAAGATAATAGGGAAAAAAAAGAGTAGTAAGAATATCTACTGAATGATGCCAGCCTCATTTATTATAACGGAATCAGCTTAAGATGGAATAAAAAACTCAGCTCTTTCATGATTGCTCCTCTTCAACACACACCCTAGTTTACGCATCCATTTGATGCTTCTGGTTTCCAAGTAATTCACTCAAATTTTGGAGGTTTGAGACCCAATTAAAATATCTGCACGTATATTCTATAATATTATATGCAATAATGTGTTCATTTCTAGATTAAATAACTGTACCTAATTGAATAATAATTATAATTATAATTATAATAATAATGTATTGTTGCAAAAATATGTACTGTACATATGCAACACACTTATGCACCACTGTTCTAGAAAAATTCAATTTTGCTCCATGTGTAGAAGGTATACAAAGCAACAACAAACAACCCACTTGAGTTGACTTAAAAATAAAATAATATTTTAAACTTTAAACTTTATAAAATAAATCAATTATTTAGACTATCTAGACTATTTAGACAATTTATTTTAATAAATTGTAATTTATTAAAATAAAAATTAAGTATTTGAACACCCTGCTATTTTGCAAGTTCTCCCACTTAGAAATCATGTTGGGGTCTGAAATTGTCATCGTAGGTGCATGTCCACTGTGAGAGACATAATCTAAAAAAAAAAATCCAGAAATCACAATATATGATTTTTTTAACTATTTATTTGTATGATACAGCTGCAAATAAGTATTTGAACACCTGTCTATCAGCTAGAATTCTGACCCTCAAAGACCTGTTAGTGTGCCTTTAAAATGTCCACCTCCACTACATTTATTATCCTAAATTAGATGCACCTGTTTGAGGTCGTTAGCTGCATAAAGACACCTGTCCACCCCATACAATCAGTAAGAATCCAACTACTAACATGGCCAAGACCAAAGAGCTGTCCAAAGACACTAGAGACAAAATTGTACACCTCCACCAGGCTGGAAAGGGCTACGGGGAAATTGCCAAGCAGCTTGGTGAAAAAAGTTCCACTGTTGAAGCAATCATTAGAAAATGGAAGAAGCTAAACATGACTATCAATCGCCCTCGGACTGGGGCTCCATGCAAGATCTCACCTCGTGGGGTCTCAATGATCCTAAGGAAGGTGAGAAATCAGCCCAGAACTACACGGGAGGAGCTGGTCAATGACCTGAAAAGAGCTGGGACCACCGTTTCCAAGGTTACTGTTGGTAATACACTAAGACGTCATGGTTTGAAATCATGCATGGCACGGAAGGTTCCCCTGCTTAAACCAGCACATGTCCAGGCACATCTTAAGTTTGCCAATGACCATTTGGATGATCCAGAGGAGTCATGGGAGAAAGTCATGTGGTCAGATGAGACCAAAATAGAACTTTTGGGTCATAATTCCACTAAACGTGTTTGAAGGAAGAAGATTGATGAGATCCCCCCTACAGTGTGTGCAAACCTGGTGAAAAACTACAGGAAATGTTTGACCTCTGTAATTGCAAACAAAGGCTACTGTACCAAATATTAACATTGACTTTCTCAGGTGTTCAAATACTTATTTGCAGCTGTATCATACAAATAAACAGTTAAAAAAATCATACATTGTCATTTCTGTTTTGTTTTTTGTTTTTTTAGATTATGTCTCTCACAGTGGACATGCACCTACGATGACAATTTCAGACCCCTCCATGATTTCTAAGTGGGAGAACTTGCAAAATAGCAGGGTGTTCAAATACTTATTTTCCTCACTGTATTAACTGTTGCTACATAGTTAAAAGTACAAAATAATTTTAAAAATGTCTTTAAGAGCCATCAAAACATGATTTGCTTGATGTGGAAGGCCTGCACAGAATACCCCTGAATGTGAAAAAAATTGTCTCCCCAGTTCTGTTCCTTAACCCAATCCTGTCTCAAGGCAGTTCCCTCAACATTTTGTTTTTGTTTATGCATTGATTATGCAGTTGTATATGTTAGACCTTATATATAAAGCTGTGTTCTTTTCCAAATTATGTCACACAGGTGGACTCCAGTAAAAGTGTACAAGCATCTCAAAGATAATCTAAAGAAATGTTATGTACCCGAGCTACACTGAGCTAAGTTTTAATGCAGGTTGATATTTAGGGTTTTTATATATTAACTTTTGCGAATCTTTCATAAATATTAGTGTTGCTTTTTTAGATTTTAGAAAAATATTCCAAATCATGTCCAAACAATTTGATTTGCTACAGGTGAAAAAACATACCAAAGATGTCCAGACACCAAAAAGAGATGCTCTTAAGGTCAACGGTCAAGTATAATAGCTGAAAAGATTTTCACCAATTTCACCAAGTTTTTCTTATAATAAATATGCAAAGTTCTCGCAAATATGCTTCTGTTTTGTCATTATGGGCTATAAATATAATTTTTTATTAGGCTGCAACATAACAAAATGTGAATAATATAGTGGTCTGGATACTTTCTCAATAGACTGTAGACAGTGACCTTGGTATACACACACACACACACACACACACACACACACACACACACACACACACACACACACACACACACACACACACACACACACACACACACACACACACACACACACACACATTGCCACAGTGAGCCTTTAATGAGGGAACTGGGGAGCGAGCCAGAGCCATCCCAATTGTCTAATGGCTTCCACTGCTAAAGAGAAGGAAAAAGGGAGAGAAAAAAAAACAAGCAAAGGGTAAAATAGAAATAAGAGAAAGAGAGCAAGCGAGAGAGAGAGAGAGAGAGAGAGAGAGAGAGAGAGAGAGAGAGAGAGAGAGAGAGAGAGAGAGAGAGAGAGAGAGAGAGGTTGATGTGTTGTTCTGCAGTGCTGTAAAAAAAAAAAAAAAGTACATTTTTATATAAGGGTAAAAAAAGACACTCCCGAAGGATCCTGAGGTGCATAATGAGAAGACAGAGCTAAAGAGTTTGCTGTGGCTGCCAACAAAAGCCACGAGTTGAAAGCATGACCTTGCCAGCACGATGACAAAGAAAATTGACAAGCAACTTTGGCTCCTTTCTTTATTTATGCATACTCCTTGATTTAGGGAATTTGCCCCTCATTGTAAACACCGCCATATTTTATTTGAATGTTGGCAGCTTGAGAGATGTGTTTTCTCTGCTGAATTTTTAATACTGTTTGAGATCTTGTTTATTTGTCCTTCAGTCTGTTTAGTCCCTCTATTTATCTTGCCCAGTGTGAGAAATGACATGCCCTTCGTTTCCTTGATACTGAAGCACTTTCCCCTGTTCAAACAGCTCACCCGGAGAGATCCTATCTAATAATCAACCACTGAACTCAGCACACACAGCAGATGAAACCATGTTATAATGATTGTACCATAATCCATGAGCTACGTTCACTGCATGGAGCTGATCAAAGACAATGTGTTGTTTGAAATAAGGAGAACACAGGAGGAACAGAGTAACACAAAGCAGAATGGGAGAAGATGGTAGAAGGGAGTGCCTTGCATTCTTCTGTGCACTTCAATTGGATGAAGTGAGGGGCGTGACAAAACACAGCGCCCTTAAATGTCATCCTGAAACAAACAAAAAAAAACAAGTACAAGCCTATGGCAGCTGGTCCACTAAATCTGATTCTTGGTGACAGTCCTCAGTCTTTTGCCCTAGCTTTGCTGCACATTGGAAACATTCATTCTGCATATAAATGGCATTGGCTTTATAAGAGAGGGTAAGATGCAGTAATTTGCGTCGGTGCATCGTCATAAAAGTTTAAAATGTGATGCATCGAATAAAAATAGTGTGCATCACATATAAGTTGGCTGCGTCACGATGCATAGTTTTAAGCATATTTGCATCGGTAAAATTTTATATATATATATATATATATATATATATATATATATATATATATATATATATATATATATATATATATATATATATATAATTATTAGTAGAATTACTATACTTTTATTATTTAAAAAGTGACCAATAATTTGTGACCAATATTTTATATGTAGATTGATTTCTCCTTGCTAAACAGTTTCTCAAGCACTTTGTTTCAGCACCACTGCTGCTACATGAATATGACGTATCACAACACACATCACAACACATCTATTAAAAGTCAGAAAGCACTTCATAAATATATGATTTGCTGGCTGTCTGAACCAAAGAAATAAAAGCAAAGAATGTGTACCATACTGAATTGCGAAAATACATATTATTTCCCCTGCAATTTTATTGCATTGAATCACAACGTGTTAAAACAGTATCTGCTTCATATGTATCTTTAATGTATTATAATGTAATGTATTAAGATTCACATCCCCAGTCTGCATGAGTAAATGGTTTATGATTGTAGTCATCTTAAAAGATAAGATGTTGATATGTGTGTCAACATACAGACAATACAGGTTCTAATCTATACTATCAAATAAATGTAGATATATTTTATAAATTAAAATCGTCTTATGAACAATAAGTGAGTTGAAAGACTTTAATAAAGTTAGTCTCTGTTATTTCACTAGGTGGCATAATAGAGTAACCTCAGGGCTATGAACTCCACTGTTAAAATTTGCTAATGATTTGTAATTCTACATTAGCAAGTTACAAATTTGATGCTGTGACATTGTCTTTCCAATCTAATTTAGTGGTACAAGATTTTTTAATGTGTTATTGGCCTGTAGTACTCTTCTAAAATGACTGTGATATCTCTGAAATACTGTATAATCTTAGTACAAAACGGATGTGTTGCTTTAAAAGTGTTATAGAATACATTGAATAAAATCTCCTCAATAACTGTAAGTATGTATGTATGTGTGTATGTATGTATGTGTGTATGTATGTATGTATGTATGTATGTATGTATGTATGTATATACAGTGAGAAAAATAAGTATTTGAACACCCTGCTATTTTGCAAGTTCTCCCACTTAGAAATCATGGAGGGGTCTGAAATTGTCATCGTAGGTGCATGTCCACTGTGAGAGACATAATCTAAAAAAAAAAATCCAGAAATCACTATATATAATTTTTAAACTATTTATTTGTATGATACAGCTGCAAATAAGTATTTGAACACCTGTCTATCAGCTAGAATTCTGAGCCTCAAAGACCTGTTAGTCTGCCTTTAAAATGTCCACCTCCACTACATTTATTATCCTAAATTAGATGCACCTGTTTGAGGTCGTTAGCTGCATAAAGACACCTGTCCACTCCATACAATCGGTAAGAATCCAACTACTAACATGGCCAAGACCAAAGAGCTGTCCAAAGACACTAGAGACAAAATTATACACCTCCACAAGGCTATATTTCCTTAATTGCAGCAGGTCCCCTGGTGGTCTGGTGGTTAGGATGCGGCGCTCTCATCACTGCGGCCCGGGTATGAGCCCCGGTCAGGGAACCAACCCCAGCCATTAGGGTTGCACAAGCCTTAGTGCCGGTCCCAAGCCCAGATAAATGGGGAGGGTTGCGTTAGGAAGGGCATCCAGCGTAAAAACATGTGCCAAATCAAACATGTGGATGGTCTGCTGTGGCGACCCCTAATAGGAAAAGCCGAAAGAAAGTTTATTTCCCTAATTACGTCAAACTATCTCAATAAACAACATTTTGGCAGGCCAATCACACTTACACCCTATATTAAGAGACTTTGGACACTCACTAATTTAAGAAGCAATGCTCAGTGTACCTCTACATGACATGATGTGCTGTTTGCTGACTTCCTGGCTTTGGTCTGTTCAGAATTTTGTTTTTTGTTTTTTTCAGTTTTGTAATTGTTTGCCTTTGTTAAATAAATAAAAAAATCCAATCAGTTGCATAACAAATTACATTCTCCCTTTTACAGCTGTTTGTTTGCATACATAGTCAGAAGTTACTCCATTGTTAAGAGTAGTTTGCAGTGGTGGGCTGTGGGCTAGGAATTTCATACCAAGACCTTGAGTGGTTCCTGCCTTAATCAATCCACCTCTTACTACAATCATAATAAAGCCACTGCTATAGAAACCATCAATAATATACCGAAACGCAGTATAACAAGGCACTGCATCACAGACTTGTATCTCATGCAGCCAGAATGAATGTCACTACTAAAGCAAAAAACCCAATTAACACAATTCAACAAGTCTATTTCACTGCAACCACATCTGCACTACATACAATACATCAAAAATACTGTACACCCTGGGATTTACATTGATTTATGTGCATTTTTTCTGTGCATTACAGTTTTCCTAGGGATTTAAAATTAAGACAAACTCTACCGAAAAGAATTATATCGACGACCAAATCAGTTTCTTTTCTTCTGTGAGCCACTGTGAAATTAAAAAATAGCTATTAAATCCATGTGAATATATTTGAACTTGTGCAGTTTACTAAAGATGTGGTTTGCAAGCTCTGACACTGACATTAAATTATAAAATAGTAACCATGTTGATTCAGTATTCCTTTCACCCAGAATAAGTATTTAACCTTTCCTGCTCTAAAACAAACCCAAACCTTTAAGCTTTCACCTCCATGGTTGACTTTGAGTGTGAGTTGTTCACTGTCTTAAATAAGTTCTTCTGTTAAAGTTCAGTGATTTCAATTTTGAACTCATCTGTCCACATAGCTTTATTCCAGACATTCATTGTCCACTTTACATGCATGTCTAGGAAAATGCATATGGTATGTCTCAAAAGAATTATAAAAGATTAGAAATTTTCAAATGCTTAACAGTCTCTGTACCTAAATATTGTTGCAAGACCAAGTACATCACTTCATGCCAATGATTTTCCCTAAAATTAGTGGCCTTTTTCAGCAGTATATGGCACCTTGCCATGCTTTAAATATTGTTTTAAAAATAGTTTGGGAATCATGACAAAGAGCTTAAGTTAAGTTGTTGACTTGGCCTGGACAAAAAAGTCTGAGGCCCCACCTCAATGGACTTACAACTTACAGGATTTGCTGCTAATGTTTTGGTGCCAGATACCACAGCACACCTTCAGAGGCCTTGTGAAGTCCATGCCTCAACAGGTCAGAGCTGTTTTGGCAGCACAAGGGGGCTTTATATTAAACAGATGGTTTTAATGTTATGTCTGTTCGAGGCATTTCATAATTTGATGCCTGTCAAGACTTTTAAGTTAAAAGGCTATCCACTGCCTAGAGGCTCATTGTCTACAGACTGTTAATTCCTACTATGACTGTTTTAACATCAGCATCTATTAATACTGTTATTGTGTCTGTATCCTTCTGTAAAACCTTTCTGATCTCCTGATACCATCCCTAAATCTCTCATGTCTTCTTTGTGCATTTGGAATCTTCTCCTCATCTGTTGGTGCTGCTTTACAAATGCACAAACATTCTCACAAAAAGGAAAGTATAAGGGTGGGATTTAAGGGAAGATAAAAATGAATCAAAGAGGTAGATGGCTCGGGGATGAGAAATGCACAGGAAGAAAGACAAACGTATAAAAAGCCTTCTGGCATTGACAAATTTCCTGCAGCTCAGAGCCAGTTCATTTTATTTGCCTTGTTTTCTTCTCACAGTCACCTCATTGTTTTTAAACCTCAACAGAAGAGTGCTGTGTGGAATACACATTTTCACACTCTGGTGGGCTCAAGCAAACACAAGTACTGTTCATCTACAGCCTTGTATCAGCTCCAAGAAATTTTTTTTACATTTTGGTGTTTTAATTTACAACCCAGCATAAACTAGAATAAATGGGGAGTGTTGCGTTAGGTAGGGCATCCAGCGTGAAAAATGTGCCAAATCAAATATGCGGATCACGAAAGAGAATTTTATACCGGATCGGCCGAGGCCCGGATTATCAACGATATCGTAGGCTAAGGTATCGTTAGCCAACAGGGTACCGGTGAAAATTGGGCTACTGTTGGCCGAAGGAGGAGAAGGAGAGGAGGAAGCCAGCTACAGAGACAGCAGGAAAAGGAGAGTGGAGGAGAGTGGAGGTTAGGTTTGGCACCAAGAGGTTGAACACCAAGGAAGGAGAAAATAATTTTGTACCGATTGGCCAGGCAGAGGGACCGAGCTGGTAAGGATGTGCTGCAAGTTAGAGCAATAAAGGATGGAGATGGAAATGTGTTGACTAGTAAGGAAAGAGTGTGTTGAGAAGATGGAGGGAGTATTTTGAGCAGCTGATAAATGAGGAAACGAGAGAGAGCGAAGGTTGGATGGTGTGGAGTTGGTGAAGCAGGAAGTGGATAGGATTAGTAAGGAGGAAGTGAGAGCAGCAATTAAGAGGTTGAAGAGTGGAAAGTCAGTTGGACCAGATGACATACAGGTAGAAGCATGGAGATGTTTAGGAGAGATGGCAGTGGACTTTCTAACAAGATTGTTTAACAGGATTCTGGAAGGTGAGAGGATGCCTGAGGAATGAAGAACGAGTGTACTGGTGACAATCTTTAAGAACAAGGGAGATGTGCAGACCTGCAGTAACTACAAGGGAATTAAGTTGATCAGTCACACCATGAAGTTATGGGAAAGAGTAGTGGCTGAGAGAAGAGGTGACCATCACTATCAGTATGGTTTCATGCAGAGGAAGAGCATCACAGACGCATTATTTGCTTTGAGAATGTTGATGGAGAAGTATAGAGAAGGTCAGAAGGAGTTGCATTGTGTGTTTGTGGATTTAGAGAAAGCATACAACAGGGTGCTGAGAGAGGAGTTGTGGTATTGTATGAGGAAGTCAGGTGTGTCAGAAAAGTGTGAGAAGGGTGGTGCAGGACATGTGTGAGGACAGTGTGACACCAGTGAAGTGTGCAGTAGGAATGATAGACTGGTTCAAGGTGAAGGTTGGACTGCATCAAGGATTGGCTCTGAGCCCTCTCCTGTTTGCAGTGGTGATGGATAGGTTGATGGACGAGGTCAGACAGTAGTCTCCATGGACTATGATGTTTGCGGATGAAATTTGTCTTTTGTGGTGAGAGTAGGGAGCAGGTTGAGAAGAGCCTGGAGGGGTGGAGGTATGCGCTGGAGTGAAGGGAAATGAAAGTCAGTTTATAAGACTGTGGTGACCTGAGATGTTGTATGGTTTAGAGACAGTGGCATTAAGTAAAAGATAGGAGGTGGAGCTGGAGGTAGCAGAGCTGAAGATGTTGAGGTTTTCGTTGTGAGTGACGACGATGGACAGGATTAGAAATGAGTTTATTAGAGGGACAGTGCATGATGGTTGTTTTGGAGACAAGGTGAGTAGGCGAGATTGAGATGTTTTGGACATGTGCAGAGGAGGGACATGGGGTATATTGGTTGAGAATGCTGAGGATGGAGCCACCAGGAAGGAGGAAAAGAGGAAGACCAAGGAGAAGGTTATGGATGTGGTGAAAGAAGACATGCAAGTCATTGATTTGAAAAAGACAGATGTAGAGGACAGAGGGGTATGGAGATGGATGATCCGCTGTGGCAACCCCTAATGGGAGAAGCTGAAAGAAGAAGAAGCAGAAGATGGTGTTTTAAATTACGTAACTCATCAGGAAACCAAATGGAGCTTTTGCTATGTTTCCACACAGACAGTTAATAAGGTGATACTGAAGGAAGTGTATGTCTTCCTACTTTCATACAGACTACAAAATCAGAAGATATTTGTTTCTGATGTAAATTAATTTATTTAAAAGTAGACATTTCAAGCTTTCTATACTTATATTTATTATGTTGGTGAGGCAAGTATTTACTGGGATTTAGGTTGTTAAATTTATTTGTCTGTGAAGAGAAACGACAGAGACAGTAGAGAGCAGACCCGGTTTCTTTTCCTTATTTTACAAAAGCACAGGATTTTGTTGTTATTCTGTGTATACAAATAAAAGTAGACCCTTTACCAATTAGAATGATGTATTGCTCTTATCTGTACGATCAAACAAGGCTGTTATGAGACAAAAATGCCATGAATGCGCCGGCGTGTTTGTTGAGGACATGAGGGGTTATTTATGTACATCATGGCGGATTTTGGTGCTAATTTGAGACTTGGCGCAACAGTAAAACAAATGTTTACTGATTAAAGTAAATGAAACTGATTAAAATAAAAAATAAAAATAAATAAATAAATAAATTCTAAAAAATATATATATATATATATATATATATATATATATATATATATATATATATGTCGTAAATAAATGTGTGTTGCATTGAAGGTTTCAATTTTGCTTCTTTTATAAGTATTTGTTTATATTTTTAATACAATTATTCAAACAATTATTCCATGTTAGACAAACTTATTGTTGCCTTCTGGCCTGCTCATTGTTGGCTTCGTAACTAGCCTACGTCTGTGGTGTGTGAGAGCCAGGAAATGATACACCAGTGGTAGATTGAAAAAGCCGCTTGCACTGAGAAGAAAAATGCTGTTGGGCTGAAAATGGTGCTCAATGAGAAGAAAAAATATTGACATTTTACAAAGTACATTCAAACTAAAGTATCGAGCCTGGAAATGTAAGAAGTAGAAAGTACAGATATTTGTGAAAAAAAAATTAATGAGTGAAAGAAAAAGTTGTCAAAAAAATAAATAGTGAAGTAAAGTACTGATAACAGAAAAATCTACTTAAGTACAGTAATTTGTGCTTTGTTGCTTCCCGCCTCTGATTTCCTCTGGGTGTTCTTCCATTTTCCAAAAATATGCCTACTGGCAACTCATATTTACTCATAGGTGTGAATATGTGTCTGCATGCTGCTCTGCATCGAACTGGTGTCTTACCCAGATACATTTGCTCCTCTTGCCCAGGATGTGCTCTGGACTGGGATAAAATGTTTAAGGAATTCGAAAATGAAAATCATCAATTTATGACAATCCTATACTGGAGTAAAAAAGGCAGTAGTGATGCTGAGATGTTAAAAATTAAACCAGCTATTCCTGATTAATTTAGAATAGTGTAAAGTGAATAATCCACTGGCTAAATAATTAATTATCTGAGCTCTTTATCTACTGTTTATTAATAGACAAAGAAGAGGGGGCTCAAAAACAGCTATAATCAATACTTATACAAAGTGTTTATACAGTCAATGAGTCAGTTGTTATTAGGATTAAATAATAAAGCCGCAAAAGAGTAGGGTATATGTAAATAAATATATTGCTATTTGAACTTATATTAGAAAAGTAAAGTTTAAATTTATTGTGCTGTTGTGCTATGTTAGCTTTGGTAGCTTAAACTTTGTGATATTGGACTGTATTAGATTGTATGTATAACCGAAAAAAAAAGATTTAAAGCCCATAATGATAATATGCTTATTATGTAAAGTCAAACAATAGACTCCTGATCTGAACTTTGCCAGTGTGCTTTGTAGTATGTTACATGGCTCCCTTTGAAAAAACATTATGTGGGTGTGTGAAAAAACAACAGCAGGAGTCATGTATATGTATGTATACAGCTTAGTCGTTTTGTGTGTGTGTGTGTGTGTGTGTGTGTGTGTGTGTGTGTGTGTGTGTGTGTGTGTGTGTGTGTGTGTGTGTCTGGACACTCTCACACAGTAGAGGATTAATCTGCAGCTTTATAAGGAGAGAATCACTACTAATATTCAGTGAGGACAGAAACAACAACAAGGCAAAGCACACAAAGCTGCACTCACAACTCCGAATTGTGCCTCAGAAAATCCTAGCAATCTGCCATGGAGAATTACCATGGCTTCTCCAAAATCCGTTCAAAAACTTTCAAACTTGGCTGCCAATAAGACGCATAGACACATTAGCAGCAGTATTTGTGTATGCTGGCAGGGTGAAGTGAGGTAAGGTGTGTGTCACCTTGGTCTCTGCTTTAGCCTGATGAAGCCAGATAATATGCCAGTGTGAAATATGAACTTGTGTTATCTGCATTATCAGTGCAGTGATAGCAAAGGACATAGAAAGAAAGTGGCATGGATGAGAAAAAGATGTGTCAGAACAACCACTGTTAAACACAACACTAAGTTTACTTTGCAAATTCCGCCAATTCAAACATGTATACAAAATATACATATTGTGGATGTTGTGTACAAATGTACCCATAATTCTAGCTAACAAAAGCATGTAGTTAGGCAGACTGGCTATGTTTGTCTTTTGTGTATGAGTTCCATTAAAATATTTTTTCACACGTTGCAAGCAGTATTACCAGGACATGCTCAGAATCCACTGTGACTCTTCCTAAGTTAAAGTGTTAACTGAAGATGAATAAATGAATAATTTTGTTTCTGTACAGAACAATGATGCAGCAGAGTACAACACTTTTGGTGGATTGGCTGCACTAAACTGCCTATTCTACAGGTGTGAACAAGTGTGTCTATGGGTTATGTGCATGTTGATTGTGCCCTGTGATAAACTGGTGTAATAGGGTGAATTCTTACACAATTTTTTCATTGACATTTCTAACTGACTGTGTTTGTTAATACAGCTTCTTACCATTTCTATACTTTGGCAGTATCGTAACTGTATATGGCTATGTCAATAAGGTTTATTGGCTTGAACTGAAGTTAATCTAATTGAATAGAAGAGAGAGAGAGAGAGAGAGAGAGAGAGAGAGAGAGAGAGAGAGAGAGAGAGAGAGAGAGAGAGAGAGAGAGAGAGAGAGAGAAAGACTGTGCATTTGTCTCCCCCTTTTGGTTAGTTGTGGTAAAGTAGCCCATAAAGGAGAAATCTTAAAAATTATTTACATTTTTACGGGTGAACAAACGATCTTGAAAGGCAATAGTGTAATACTTTTTTTGTAAGCATGTAGTTATAAAAGTTTGTCTTTTGTTATTTTTGTCTTAAGATGCAGTATACTGTAGAAAGACATGCATAGATACACAAATACACGTTACTAACTAATTCAGTTGGACCATAAGGATCACTGCTGTCCTGTACATTTACATAGTTTGTATCTTAGATAGCAAAAGGTTTTACCTGTACAGTAACTATTTTCTAATATTTTCAAAATTCCAGAATTGCAATATAGCCCTGTGATGTCCTGGGATGAGAAAGAGAGAGAGAGAGAGAGAGAGAGAGAGAGAGAGAGAGAGAGAGAGAGAGAGAGAGAGAGAGAGAAGAGAGAGAGAGAGAAAGAGAAAGAGAGAGAGAGAGAGAAGCCTATGTCCCGGTTACAGACCCAAGGACAAGTTACTTTGTCATCAGGGTCTTTATCAACGCTTGGCCAACAAACCATCAACAAATGATTTGATATGTGACAGTATCTGTCACAACAGAGCCGTGTAGCACACCCCTGTCAGACAACTGAGCCAGCCCTGCTCAGATGCTGGCCAGGATTTATCACATAATCCTTGGGTATTTTTTGTGTTCCACTCTCTCCCAGAGCTCTACAATCCACTGCAGGGCATCTGGCTCTGTCACAGTAAGAGCACAGAAAAGCAGGCAAGCTACAAAAGAACATCATGCACCACTGGTCGGCCCTGACAGCTGCATTATTTCCCTAAATTTATTTCGACAGCCATTCGGAATTTCTCCTCAATTTAATCAGTCAGTTCAATTCTTCATGTTGCAGTAGTTTTTTCTCTTATCACACAGCAGCACCTGCAGAGTTGGAGGTTGAAAGGAAGCATGCACTCGATCGGGAGCAAATGAAGCTAGCTGCTGAATTTTTAGATAGTATTAACCAGCAGTGCCTCGATGTCAGAGGATAATGTAAAACAGTGCAGAAAGGAGTGCTCCTGCTTTCCTTTTATTTTTGCATGAACTATACCTTGCATTTGGTGATGTATGAGCTCATATTGATACTCAAACTCGATCTAGGGCAATATCTATTTCCAAAATCTCGTAGATCATAAATATATCTGTGTGCTGCACTTTGAGGTGATGTCATAAGCACACACTATTGCATCTCTTTTGCTGATCGAAGATTCTGAGTTTGTTGTTCTGGTTTGTATTACAGCTCAGGTAGGTTGAGCTGTTCCTACCTGACAGCAAGTCGTATGATGTGATATGAATTCTTTCCACCAAACAGTCAGTCATAATATGCTTTTCAAAATTCATGTCAAAACTGTGCTAGTTTGATATGCTGCCCAAATCCATATTTATGAGACTACAGATTTGAACCGGACAAAAACTGTTTTCCTAGAAATAACACAACCGGTAGTTTTTAGTTTTTTAATTTTAAATAAAAATGGTTGGAAAATAAAACATGAAAAATTCCTATTTAAAGCTAATGCTCGTAAAATAATTATATATTTAATGTTTCAATTATAAAACAGGGATTAAGGCTGCACAGATACATGTTACAAAACTGGTTAAATGTTGCTCTTTAGCAGCAGGTAATTAACTATATCCATGATGTAGCAGAGACAAAAATGTCTTTCTTTTTCTCTCTCATTAACAAAGTTGAAGGCCAGCCACATTAAGTGTCTTCGCTAATTAACTTTCTGCTTTGTTGAACCAGCTCTCTAGTTCTATAAAGATTGCAAGTAGTGAACTATATAATGAAGTATAAAGAATTTATATATATATATATATATATATATATATATATATATATATATATATATATATATATATATATATATATATATATATATATATATATATATTGATATATTGATATATTGATATATTGATACACAAAATCATGGAATAAAGCAGATAGTGTGTCTTTTTATGTGTGCTAATTTTGTACAGAAGAGAGAAACCAGAACAAACTTAAATCATCAGATGATCATCAGGTGTCCTGTGAGGGAGGTTTCTCAGCAGGCAGAAATAAACATCTATCAGCTTTCCATGTTGCACTCAAATATATCTGATTTCAGAAGACTAAAGACAACTAACACTAACAATCTAGTCAAATGCAAAGCTCATTAGACGTATCATACATGAAACCCAGAACTGTGTTATAATTAAGTTGATTTATGCTTTAATATATCAAGTCTCTCTATATTAACAGGCAGAAATAGTGCCAGCTATAAAAAGCAATAGATAATACACAAAGTGAATACACATATACTTGTGTCTTAGTAATCTTTACATTTTAGCAGCCTGCAATTATATAAAATGTTCTGAAAAAGTTTGCATATAAAACTCAGCAAAACTATCGTCTGTCTAACTAACTTTCAGCTCACTGCAATTACAACTACGCTCAGAGAGTATATGAGGTTAAAATCTGTTTACACATTATGAAAATCTTTGCACAATAGTTAAACATTTCTAATGTTGCAAATAAGGATTCTAACAATCTATTTGTTAAATACCATCTATTACATTGCAATGCAAATTATATGTAATAAATACAATATTAGGATTGCCTTAAATATCTAGTCTTCATTTGTAATATTCACTACATTTCTAATTATTTGCACTTTTTCCGATTGAAAGAATTGGGGTAAACTGATTTATATGCGGATTTTGTTGTATTCTAGCTGTATACCTCCCCCTAGTGGCCATATTTTGTATATTTTAAAAGTTTCTGAGCTCTTATATGCAGGGCCAGGTCAGTTCAAGTCAAGATGTGAAATAGTGCAAATGTACATACTGTGTACTACTGTGTGTGTGTGTGTGTGTGTGTGTGTGTGTGTGTGTGTGTGTGTGTGTGTGTGTGTGTGTGTGTGTGTGTGTGTGTGTGTGTGTGTGTGTGTGTGTGTGTGTGTGTGATCAGCATGTACAGCATAACACTGTAGGCTTTCCTGGACCATATCCCCAAGTGAAGCTAAAGAAATATCTTGCACGTGCACAACACTTAAAGGAAATTCAGACACACTGAGTTGTCAGATAAGGCAGCGGTTGAAAAGTGTTATTAACTACCTACTGCTTCAGGCAGTACATAAGCTTATTGGTTGGTTGTTTTATATGCAAAGTATGTAGGCATGGCCTTAAATATCACCCTCTAAAACCACGTGCCTTTATGTGAGTACATGTGGTGTCAAAAGAAGTGAGAACTTTAAACTCTGTCTGGAACTTCCTTGAAATTATGTAATATAGTGAAGGTTATATTGAGTGCTCTTAGATAACATCACAAATATTTGAAATTTGAAGAAGGAAAAAGTGCATACGCTCGTAATTACTGATATGTACTATCTACTTGCTGTAAACTATTTGTGGCAGTTGTTTTATAAAAATAAATGAGTAAGCACAGGGTGACATAATAGTAGAAAATAATAGGTAGTGTTTTAGGCTCCTGAGTTTTATTCTGAGCTCTGAACTGTTATGGTCACCACTGATTTATAGTAATGGTTGATAATAATATACTTTTTGTTTTAAGTACAAAGATTTAAAAGGTTTTTAGCGAATACTCAACAAAGTGTTTAGGTGTGAAGTAGACAGGTTGGGAGATGATAGGTGCTTTAAAACAGGGGTGAAATGGTTTCAACTAATTAGTGAATTGTAGCAATCAACAGTTAGGTTAAAGATCTTTCTTCCAAATGACACTGAGATTAAATCAGTATCTAACAATTTAGAAGATGTGTAAGAGTCAATGTCATTGTGACAAGAATACAACATAACAAAGCAATGTAAATAATGTTTTTGCCTTTTCCCCACAAATGACAATGATTATCGTGATTAAATTATAAGCTCAACTTGAAGACACATTTCATGTAGACATATTTATGGCATAGCCTTAGCACAACCATTAGTGCTCACAGGATTCATTAATGGCCTTAGTATATAAAATTATAGCCACGCCTTCTAAACAAAGTTTTGATATTGAAGGCATGTCACATGTCACACACAATGGGAGTTTTCAGTAGAATGAAAGGCGCTAGTGAACATTAGCTTTGGCGGAGGACTGAATGCCCTCTGCTACTAGTATGAGTCATTTCCTCGAATTTTCAGGGCGTGACAGAACATATTTCTCAGGTGTTAGTTCTTGCCAGCTAGGAGCTGCTTCCTCAACAAACTGTGACTATGCTGAAAGTCTAGGAAGGATTTTTTTCTGTAGTTATTAGACCATGACATTTCTGTGCTGCTTATTCAAGGACCATAACAGATATGCAAATATGTAGGAAATAATTGGAAATGGTTCTTTCTATATTTTAAGAAAATACAGCTCCTCAAAGCCATTCACTTTCAAAATTTGATTGTCCTACACTGTTATTGTGTGCAACTCTTTCACAGAGTCTACAAGCAAACAACACATACAACTGCACAAACTGTGTGAATGTGAAATATACACACCCAAAGTAATTAACTCAGCTTTCTTAACTATGTGGCCAGGTATGAAGAACCTATTTACCTGTTAAGTATATAAACACACAGTATATATTTTTGACAGTATATGCACAGTTAATACATTTATTTACTATTAATCATACATTAGATATACACTTTAGATAAGTGAAGATAAATTTAGATACATTAAGGAACTTCCTAAAACAAAGACATTAGTTGCTGGGTATCCTCTTATAAACATTATCATCAATAATCATTGAGGCCTATAAAACTATAACAGCAGTTAATGATCATGGTGTTCATCATGAATAATCTAACATCAGCACATCCATAATATTATATTTAGATTTTATATTTATATATAATATAACAATAACAATAATAGGAAAACCCCCGACCACATTAAATTTTTATTTATTGATACATTAGATCATGTACATTACTTACTTTATCCTGGACAGGGATGCACTTGGCACAAGGCAGGTCTCAGATGGGATTCCTTTTTAACAGATATGAACAATTTAGTGTAGCCACCCCACATACCCACATGTTTTTATGACAATAGGTAGAGCTAAAAAATTACAGATAATATTACTTTAATTAAAAAAAAAACATTATTAAACATTATTATTATTAAACATTATTCATTCATTCATTTTCTCCCGCTTATCCGTAATTCGGGTCGCGGGGGCAGCAGTCTAAGCAGGCCCCCGCCTTCGACTGCTGCCCAATTCTCACAGCACCATCCCTTACGGTCCCTCCTGCAGGTGGTGAGCCCACGGGAAGGCGGCCCCACGTCACTCCGACGTCACGGACCTTGATATTTCCCTAGTAAGGGACCCCCGGAGCATAGAGGGTTAAGGGCCTTGCTCAAGAGTGGCGGCTTGGCGATACCGGGGCTTGAACCCCAGACCTTCCGATCGGCAACCCAGCGCCTTAACCGCTGGAGCCACCACTCCCCCCTAAAAAACATTAATTACTGTATAATCGCACAATCAAGATACTGAATTAGGCTTTAAATTTTTTTAGCAGCACAGTATAACAAAGCCCTTTTGTGAAATGTACCCATATAGGGCAAGAATCAATGAAGAAAGTTTACAAGAGTAGCAGAGCATGCAGTGGTAAGTATTTAGAATCATACAACAGCACAGGTTTAATTTACTTTATTTGACAATGCAGATGAGGTTTAAAGCCTGAATCACAAGCTCAGCATTTGCAGCTTGGCAGTGCTGAGATTTGAATTCACAACCTCCTGAACAAGTTCAACGTTTTAGAGTTACCACCTCCCCATACCATACAAGGCCTATAGCACATTCAAAACTGTAAACATGTCCGGATGCTTTGTGCGCTGCACTAAAGGCATTAACCTGTTGCAAAATGGAGTACATAAACACCATGCTTATCATTACTTATGTTTATGTACTGCTGCCCCACTTTTCCTCCTGTCACCATGTATGGCGTCCCAACCTCCAAGGTGCCAGCTGTTTGCCTGGCTTGGTCCTAGAACACAAGTGCTACCGAAAATAGTCTGTTTACTCATATATCAACACTGACCGTACACACCCTTTGAAGCTCACTGTTTATTCGAACCCTTGTCTATTTTGCATTAGGTCAGATATGTAAAGAGAGAGCAGAAGCTGACAGGATTTGGTGACATATAACTAGTGGTAAAAGCAGAGTAAGTTAGGACTGCTGACTGAAGCATTTTTTAAAAGCTGCTATGTTTTCAGCAGCCAGTGTTCAGATTGGACAAGTGCCAAGAAGAGAGAGGGGGATGTCTCTATGGTAAAAAAAAAGAAAAAGAAATGCACGCGGGCTGAGGGCACTGAGTACACTGCTAAACACGTGCTCGCGCTGTCTACAATACAAACACAGCGTGGAGTGGGAGGAGCCCCATTTCTAGGAAATCCTAACCGACTGGAACAAATGTTACACCCACCCTGAAAAAAACCTTCCTTCATTTCTCTTCCTTTCCTCGTACTATGTGATCCACTGCATTTGGTGTTCTAATAAAGATTTGTTTACTCCAGATCCTCAAGTGCGAGGTCACTTTTTAAAGCACACACTCAGACTCTCTAGCAAGATTATATTTCACATAAAACCAGACTGAATATATCTACACTTAATTATAGTGTATCCAACTGCAATTGCTTTAAAAGACAAACAACTTTCAGCCAACAATAAGAGTGGTGGGACGTAGTTGAAATAACCACTTGATATTATCCATTATGTACAATTTGTATGTAGAAAAGAAAAAAAAATCACACAGAGATGACTGTGTATTCCCATTCCTCCATGAGGATCAGGCTCTTTAAACTTCCACCACATGTCCAACACATTGAAAAGGGGACTATGTAGATGTAAAAACTTGCAAATAAACAGCATAAAAATTATTATAACATGTAGACAGATTTAAACACACAATATCACACACTGCCAGGAGTGAAGAAATGTGACACCAAGCAGCTCACAGGGTCTGTGATTTATTTATTTTTTTGTTACAGTGGTGAAAATCAATAACCACATCATTGTCAAAATTATGTATTATTGAGTTGCTATGTAATATTAAATTAAGTTGGTTTAATCCAAATCTGGGTGACATGGTCATTCACTGGGTAGTTTTGGATGCCTCACAGTTCCAGGATCCTAAGCTCGGGTTACTGTCTATGTGGAGTTTCTGTGCACGTTCTCCCTGTGTCTGTGTGGGTTTCCTCGAGGTTTATCTATTTTCTTCCACCTCTGAAAAGCATGTTTGTGAATTGACTGTTCTAAACAAACATTGCGTGTATGGTTTGTTGCAATGGACTGGTGTATTTGCACCACAATTTAATTGTTTTCAATGCCACACTGAAATGGAGGATGTGCTCACTGAATATAGATGAATGAATTATTTAAACATCAATAACTCAATAAGTTATTGTGCACATTTATTGATACTTCAGTTATAATCCTAAATTAAATCTGTGCTAAGATGGTCTTCAATATGCATTCAATAAATTGAGAGAACAAAGGATGCAAAAGGTTTGTGAACCCCTGCTTTCTGGTAAAGAGTTAATGCATAAACAGACATAACAGACTCCCTGTGCTACTTTGAAAGCCTGTTTTAGTACTGCGCTAACTCACACTTGTCCTCCCCTCCCCCTCACACAAAACATTTACTGCCAAAGCACTCGATAATGGCCTATGGAAGTGGTGGCTACGATGATTAGAAAACCATCATACTTTAGGGTGCTACAGCCTTATGATCAAGAATCTATTCAAACTCACTCAACAAACAATTTGTGCCTTAATAATTTATTGATGCAATAATGTCCATTTAACCCACGACAACAAAACTGGATTGCCCCACTTGGCTTATGTTCCATACAAAGCAGGTCTCAAATTTCATTTTGAAATCAGTTACAACTTAATGATTAAACCGAAGAAAAAAAAAGATTAAATAAATAAAAAAAATCATACCTGCCCTTCAACGGCAGTACTGGTGCACTGAATGTTTTTATAAAGTACTTTCACAAAATAATTTATAACAAACTACTTTTACTTATAATAAACCACTCCATGTTTACTGCAATTCCTTCAACAAGTACCTTTTCTTCGACTGAAGTACATTTAATTTCCGTGACCAAAACAATTATTCAAATTCATAAAAAAATGCCACTGCCACACATATGTAGTACATTACTTATGAGTGCCTGCAATGTTTTAAAATAGTCTACACATTCTACTGTGAAGATAAAATAGAAAAAAAAACTTTCCTTCTTTCACACGGCTAGATATGTGTAAGAAATAAGCAAGCGAATCAGCATTCCAGTCATGGCAAGTTCCTCACTGTTTGCATGATTCACACTTGTTAATGGATTATTTCCTTGGTTACTTGGCATAGGTTTGGCTTGTGCTCCTTTAAATACAGTGAAATATCTGACTCAACACAGAGATTCTTAAGCATAATTTAAAATGTTCTTAAATATATGTTTTTGTTTCTTTGTATCTACCCATCTACTACATACTCTATATAATGACATAGGGAGTGTTGACATTTCACCCACACACAACACATGCCAAAACACAATGTGCTTTACATGTGATACTACTCAACTGCATTCCAGAGAGTTTTGCAATATAAAGTTTATGAGCAGTGATGCCATATTTCCATTATTTTCAATAATCTAGTATAGACAACTTTCTGTAGTTATTTGAGAGCTAATATTAAAAGTATATAGCCAATAAACAAAACAATTCTACAGAGTTTCTACATTCATTGTCAGTGAACTAGACCAATAGACGGGATGACCTCAGTGTGAGAAACAGTACAGTGTGTCTTTGTTTTTCGTGAAGGACGGTACTGAGAAGCAGAACCCCCATGGCTGCGCTGATTACCGAGGCACGGTGCAACAGCACACCAACTGTTACCAGGTTGCTCCTGGGCTAAGCACCATGTTACAAACAAGCACAATCGATCGATTCATTATCCTGTTTATATTACACATCCTCAGGTATATCTTTGTTTTAGAAACCAGATAAAAACTGGAATATCTTGAATATTTGGATTTGCATATTTAGTTGCCATGTAGCTACTCTAAGTGCACTGCTTGGAATGTTACCCCCCTAAATGTGGTGCCATTTTAGATCATTTTAACAGATTTTGGAAGCCGGTAGTGTCAACAGCAATTTAGAGAATGCAGTTTCAGGAAATGATTAAAAAAACAGACATATAAAAGCTGATAATGAACAGAAATTTCCGGTATAATGATATGAACGTGTTGTTTATGATTTTGACTGCAAATAGTCAGAGTTTCTTTACTCGATTTCATCATCAAAGTAAAAAAAAAAAAGTAGTTATGTTAGTGTATCACAGCTTAAACTTGTTAGAAAACTGGCAGGAAATATAGCTAAATAGAAACTGATCTGTGATAGTGTTTGAGTTCTGAAGAAACTCAGACCGATGCTCTGATCATCCAACAGGAAGGGGAAGTGGTGAAAGAGGGGGCATGGTAGCTTGAGCACATTTTATAAATGATTTCATAATTTAAAACAATATTTTTCGCTTTGAGAATATAACAGTGTCTATTAAATATTAATTGGTTTCTTGAAGTGTATGCATGTTCATTTCCTTAATATTTTGACAAATAAGCTGAAAACAAATCCAATAGTTTCTGGTGTACAGCTAAGTAAATAAATGTATTTATTTGGTGTTGTCTCTAGATTAATATAATAAGATATTAACGTTAATATTCATGTAAATATCCTGCTAATACAGCCCCATGGCCCTATGTATACACCCTGCAATTTCATTTCTGTAATGCTATTTGGGTTTGAAGACGTAGGTAACACCCATTGCATCAAACATGGAGGTTCCTATATTTTAACTTTAAATAATACATTTACACCAATACAAAATAAGCCCTACCCGATTAAATATAAGCATAAATCTATCAAGGATTTGGAAGATATCCGATTATAATTGAGGTCTTGTTTATGTTAGGCCATGCCGCAAATATTAAATTAGATCCATTCTCCCCTGGGCAAATGGTACGTTCCAGCGGTTGCGTCATTCATTGTTTACAAACCGAGCCTAGCGGCTGATTTTGGTCGGGCAGCGTGGTGGCCGCGGATACCGGTGAAGCGAAGCGCCCTGTGTTTTTGTTTCGACGGCAATTTCGCGTGGCGTTTGAACGATTCACCCGAAAATGCCTTGTCGAAAAGAGAACTACATCTTGTTGGAGCAGTCCGTGACGGTGGACTCTAAGGAGGTGGACGCGCTCGTGACGAAGATCGGCGAGGCGCTTCAGCTGCACAACAATAGCGCTACACAGCAGACCATGTCGCGTCTCCACGGGCTGAGCAGCACCAGCAACACCACCGCCACCATTAACGGCAGCAACAACGGCAGCAACAGCAACAAAGCCGCGCAGAAGAGAGCCGGCTGCTGTATACGCCTTCGCAATGGCCGGAAAGCGACCCGCGCGAGTCCCTACAACATCCCCGGTTCCAGCGACCAGGAGTGGGACCATTTCGCGGCGTGGAACCGAAAGGGACTCGACGGCACAGGAAACGAGGATGACCCCCACCAGCTCCTCCAGGAACTGATCCTCTCTGGAAACCTGATCAAAGAAGCGGTCAGGAGGCTTCAGTTTTCCTCCGAATCGCACCGCGATTTCACCAAACAAATCGACTGAAAACATGAGTTGGGAGCCGGGGGACTGAAAACGCCGTGCTGGAGCCGGATCGCGGTCTGATCATCTCGGCTAGCTCAGCGAGTTCGTGATGTTTTTTTTGTTTGGGGTTCTTTTTGGAAGTGACAAGAAAAAACTGTAGCGTTATTTCAGCTGTTAGACAGCGCTTTTTCTTTTCTTTTTTTTTTCTTTTTCAAAACATGACTGAACGGGATGAGTCTGAACACGCGGATTCACATTTAGGTGCATCTCTTTAAATTTCCCCCCATGAACAAATCGATCTGGGCAAATCATTATTATTTGTCCTGAACTCCACGCGTATTGTGTTCACATTGTGTTGTTGAAACGGTATTCCTGTTTTGCGGGCTAGTAGACCAAATGGTCGGTGCACCATGTTTAGGTAGCAAGTAAGTGGTTAGCATTGTGCCCTTGGCGTGCTACCTTTGTTTACAGTCTTTTGCTATCAGTAGCTTGTTATGGGGATGGGCCACTGGTACTTCATTACAAACACAAACACACACACACACCCTTACTGAACAATAAGGTACTTCATTGTCTGTGTTTGGACTTTCAGACTGTTTTCTACAAACACGTGGACTTCTCCATCGAGTTTCACTGGAAACACAGGAACTGTTGGGGATTTTTTTTTTTTTTTTTTTTATACACACACAGGAGAATGTCACTTATTTTTGTTGTTGTTGTATTAGTACAAGGAGAGGAGTGTGTGAGATGCGGAGATGTTCACATCAGACTCTGGTGCTTTTAAGAATTCCTGTATGGAGTTCGTTTGTTTCTCTGCTTTCTCTCGAAAATGTCTGTATGCTTCGTAACGAAGTCATTTTTACAGCCCTGACTTTTCAGGAGGTTTGGTCTATAATAAACACGGTGGATTTTTTTTTTTGCCATTTGCAGCGAATTGTGATTTATTCACTCACCAATGTTGTGCTGATAAACAAAAAACAAAAGTCCAATTTGGAAAGAGAAAAGGGCTATCAAAGTGTATTTTCTGTCCACAGGGTACTTCTTAAATCCTTAATTTATAATGCACCATTTGTGTTGGGGACACTATATTCACATTATTTGATAATATATATAAAAAGGTACTAAAGATAAGGGTACTTTCCTACTGACAAGTAATGGTGAAGTTTTTAATAACGAATTGTGTAATGATACTTTGGGGTGAAAAAGAGAGATGAGTGTTAGTTGTTACATAGGTCTGTACACATTCCCTGATCTTCAGGAGAATGCTGTGAATAGCCGACACGTAATATCTGTAGACTTATTGTTCCTTTAGTTCTCGGTAATAGAAGCATATTTTCTGAAATGCTGCCACGAGTGGAGCAACCAGCAGTCTACTTCCTCTATCACCCTTCCCCCCTACAGCTAGTTACTATGCATTGTATTATTACATCAGTTTTATTTGATCTAATCTTGTTTAACAGACATTATAACGAGGTAAAAATCATTTCCCATAAATGGTAAACACACCATTATATTCATTGTAGGTCTTTCTAATCACATTCTTTGATTAATTCCCTTCTTGGATATTGTATAAAAACCCTCACTGTCAGTTCAGGATCATTGTATAAAGTGACAGGGTTAAACATGAGCCAGGAATAAGCAGACATGATCTTCATTGCTTTACACATGTTTTTGATTCATTTATGTATGTTTATGAATTTAAAGGTGTAGGCCTGTACTCTGGGAATTATTCTTTTGTAGGTTCTTAGTGAGACACAAATTTTTTTTTTTTTTTTTTACAAATTAATTCTTTAAATGTAGCCATAATTGCTTTACATTATGAGCTTTTTTAAAAGGGTGGGAGTTTATGACTGATGATGAAAAAAAACCTTGAAATTGAACACATGCTTTATATGCTTAACCTCGCCTGAGCAGCTGCACCAATTCTTGCGCCAGATTGTAAATTATTTCACAATGTTCAGTTGCTTTTTTTTTTTTTTTTTTTACTTTTGTTTTCTTTCCCAACATCTAAATGCACACTTTGACAGTGCAAAGCTGCACACTGCTTTTAAATTGTGGGAAGCAGCTACAAAACTACAGAAGACTTAATACCAGTAAAATCCTTATGAATAACTGGAAATGGCGGTCTGCTCTTGGCACATCATATAAACCTCATGGCCAGACTTAAATCTTAAAACTCATATGCTTGCAATTAAAGTGGGAAGTAGGACCGAGTCTTCATTATACTTTTACACAATTCTAGGGCATGTTTCAAAGAATTATTCTCAAAGTCTCAAGTCAAGAAACTTTTATTGTCATTTTAACTATATATTTTTGACACACTAAAACAGTTTCTACAGAACACTGGTGGTATTTAAAATGACAGAGCTACATCACAAGACATAGAGCTACATAACAGAACATAGAGCTAGGACTGAAGTAAGTAGCCACATAAATTGCATCGTGTGCAACCTAGTGCAAACAGTGCAAGACAAAAGACAGGGTATGACAAATACACAAAACACAAAATAGCACCGCCAACACACCACTGTATAATGTTCATTCAGTACTTCGTTCTCCATCCATAAAGTCTCTTAGATACAGTGATTTATAGTATATTGTCTTATGAATGTTTACCCAAAGCTAAAAAAAGCAGTGAAAGCTCACCAAGCCAAGACCTTAAAATGTCATGCTATAGCAGGAATACTCTGCCAAAATAAATGTACTGGACAGATGAAAACACTTTTTCAGTTGTTAGTTTGGTGATGGTGGTGTAGAGCTCTGTTTAACACTGGTCTTAACAGTCAATATCCATTAACTCAGGAATGTTTTATTATAAGATCATATTTTTGTGTGATTTGCAGTAGCCCTTCTCTCTAAGAGGGTAGGTAGATCCTGTCTACTGCCTGTTTCTGTTATTAACTTTGTGTATTCGTTTTCAATATCTTACAAATGTATTTATTTTTGTTATGGCTATGGATAAATACAATTTAATTATCCATATCCTTGTTATGAATTATCAGACTAATGTAAATGCTTTCCATATTTCCAGTGGCTGATTTTATTCAGATTTCAGTGTGGGGAAGAGTGTGCTTTTTTCTTGAACACCATAGGTGTTAACTCAAAAGTGTTTTATTGTTCTGATGAAAATTTTTGTTCATGTGGTCAAAGTCACCCTAATCTAAGTATAGAACAATTTTTTACTTTTATAATTAGTTTTATCACATAAATTATGTTTTAACTTCTATTTCTACAGTGAGTGAGGAAAATAATCATAAATTGTTTTTATTTATTTATTTATTTTAGCTACAGTCCTATATTCAACAATAATAGACACAAATATGAGACATCAGTTTGGGGCAAGATGTCATGTGAGCCTATTATAAAAACTGGGACATGAAATTTGCTTGGAAATCAGGAAAATGTGTAATCAGCTACTGGATGTCTGATAGTAGTGTTAATTATAATCTACACTCCATCATAGTGACTAAGCAATACCCAGATTAGTGAGTTTCCAAAAGTTTAAAATATATATAAAAAAAAATAAATAAAAAAAAAAAGACATTTAGTTTCTTTGCAGTGACACTTGAAATGTTGCTCAGGTGCACCCCTTCTGGTTGAGCTCTAGGGATCATGTGTAAACTTTGGAGGAACCTGCTGTAATTCACCCATCACTGCAACATTCCACTAATCTGAGTGACTGGACAGAAGCTTCTTTTCATTGCAAGACATATAAGTTTATACAGTGGATATACAAAGTCTACAAACTCCTATTAGATTTCAGGTTTGTAAAATTCCTGAAGAAACAACAACATAAAGGTCAGACTTGTTACATCCTTAATGTGATCTTCCAACAAACAATAAAAAAAAAAACTTGATTGTACACCCTGGTTGTATGTCTGAACACCCCCTGCAACTAATACTTTGTGGAAGCACGTTTTGCCATTATTATAGCATCAAGTGTTTGGGAATAAGTCTCTGTTAACTTCACACATCTGTGAAGTTATTTTTTTTATCCCACTCTTCTTTGCAGAAAAGCTAGAGTTCCTTTAAAAAAAAAGAAAAAAAGGATCTTCTTTGTACATCTCTTTTTAGGTCAGTCTATAGGTTTTCAATAGAATTGAGGTCTGGGCTCTAGGTTACTGATTGGGATTTTAAGCCTCAGTATTGCCAAGCTGTCATTCTTGGGCTCTTGAGCAAGGCCCTTAACCCTCTGTGCTCTACTGGATCATGGCTGACCCTGCACTCTGACCCCAGCTTCCTAACATCACTGGGATATGCAAGGATAGAATTTCACTCTGATGTTACATACATGTGACAAGTAAAAAAAAAAGAGACCGAAACCTGTTCCAGTTTGACAGCGCCCTTGTGCACAATATAAGCTTTAAAATATGGTTAACATGAGTAGGAGCTCTGACCTAAATTCTAATGTATTTAGCTTTAAAGTTTGATAATCAGTATTTATAGCAACATTTTATGTATAGAAATATGCTGTGTGTATTATTTACTTTAGTAAAAGTTTGGAAAATGTAAAATTAAGAAAACAATTGGGTAATTTTTAATTTGATGGTTGCAACACAGCCCAAAAAGTTAGGACAGGGCAATGTTTACCACTGTGTAGCATCCCCTTTTCTTTTAACAGCAGTCGACGTATCTCTGGGAACTGAGCAGACCAGTTGTTGAAGTTTTGAGGAGAAATGTTGTCCCATGTGTGTCTGATACAGGATTGTACCTGCTCAACAGTCCTGGGTCTTCTTTGTCATATTTTTCTGCTTATAATGTGCCAAATGTTTTCAATTAGTGAAAGGTCTGGGCTGCAGGCAGGTTAGTTCAGTGACCAGACTCTTCTACTATGAAATCATGCTGTTGGAATAGATACAGTATGAGGTTTAGCATTGTCTTGCTAAAATATGCCAGGCCTTCCCAGAAAAAGATTTGTTTGACTGGAAGCATTTTTTTTTGCTTTAAAAGAGGTATATACCGTTTAGCATTGATGGTGCCTTTCCAGATGTAAAATCTGTCTATTTTCTTGGCAGTAATGCACCCCATAGCAAAGAATTTTACTGTGAACTGTTTTCCACTTTCCATTTTTGGATCACGTTCACATATGACTTCTTCTGTGCATGAAAGCTTTAACTGGCATTTGTAGATGACATGGTGAACTGTGTTTACAGACAATGATTTTAATATGTGTTTCTGAGGCCATGCAGTTATTTCTATTAAAGAATCGTGCCAAAAAAAAGGGCCCAAAACTCATGGGCATCTAATACAGATTTTTGCCCTTGTCCCATGCGCACAGAGATTTCTCCAGATTTTCTAAATCTTTTTATGATATTATGTACTCTATATGATGAGATATTCAAAGTTTTTACAATATTGATAAACATTATGCTGAAAATGTTCCACAATTTCTAGACACATTCCTAAAGCTGTTTCTTTTGGTGACACTTAATTTTTCAGCCTTTTTTTGCTCTGTCCCAATATTATTTGAGAGGGGTTTCTGCCATATAATTCTAATTTACCCTATTTCTTCTCACGATTAGTAAATTTTCTCTGTTTAAACATTTGATATGTTTCCTTAGTTCTATTGTGAATAAAATATTGGTTTATAAGATTTGCATGAGGTTTTATTTAATTTCACACAACCATTTAAAAATTTGGGTAAATTATAATAAATGCAATAATTGTGTATGAGACTACTTCAATAATTTGGTAAATTTATTCCACTGTATGCAGTAAATATCCAGTGCAAATCTAAGTTTTGTTGTCTGATTGTTTGTTCCAGCTTGCTGCTAAACTACATATCAAGCAGTAAGCAGTATTTTAAAGAAAAAATATTATTAATAACTTCATAGTTATAGCGTCATAGGTGGGTTGTTGTTTAGAATACTTCCTGGGCTTTTAAGGGTAAATATAAACCCAAACATCAACTCTTATCTCTTATCTGTTTCCTGTTATCTGCTTCTGTACTATTTTCTACCTAAAATCATTTGCTGACACTGAGGTCACTTACAGAATCGAATATAACACTATAAGTCACATTTATGCTAATAAATCTTTGACACACAAGATATATACAGTTTTTTAAGATCACAGCAGTAGTATACTAGGGCCCACCTGCTATATATACCACCAGGCATCAAACAGAAACTATCAAAATGGCTTGGTATGTCTCTTTATTAAATACTGATAAGCAAAAGAACACATTCTCATTAAAACAGCCAACAGACAAAATATTGCAGAAATAAATAAGAAAATTGATAAATGTGTGTGAGAATAACTACAGAATAAACTATAGAAAATTTTACAATTAAAAACAAAAAAAATAAATAAAAAATCCAGTAAATATCAATGTTAATTAATCACTAATCTCGAACAAATTGTATGGGTCAATAGATGCCTCAGAATATAATTTTTTATATAATACATTTTTATTTTTGTTGTCTTACTGATTATTTAAATGCCATGTAACCTTTTACTACCCTTTACCTCATGATGTTCTGTTTTATGTCCTGAAATATTGGAGCAGAAAAACCCTGTATAGAATCTATATACCAATTGTGGGTTTAATGACATAGAATGAAAATAGGTTTTTTTTTTTATATCAAATTGGAAGTATATACTTAAATTTTAGGAATTTAAAGAGCAAAAGATCAGCTTCTATGGACTGAATATAGAAATTACTAAATAAATAGCGTTGTAATGATTTTGTTTTAAGACTTTTGAACGGCCATTCATTTTAAGCTTCAGTAGAGGGCAATATAACCTAAACCACACATCACCACTTATTTAAATAATAACAAGCCTGTCCATTTGTGCATTTATGAATTTTAGCATTTCTTTAACGTTCTAAATCAGAGCAGGGATATCAAATATATACTATGAATATAATATTATTATTATATTAGATTCTTGTATTCATGCTGGAAGAAATGTATATTGCTTGAAATTGCACATGGTCCTCTTTACAAAGATTACAGCAAAATGGCAGACATTCAATAACCATCCTTCCTTCCTTCCTTGACTTAAAGGCATGGCATGACATAGTCAACACACCATCAGCAGTGGAATTTTGTTTAACAAACTGAAGCATAGAATGGATGAAACAATTGAAGTATAAGTACCTTTAAGTGGGAAAGGGAAAACATGTTATACAAATGCCTACATGACAAAATGGTGCTAGCTATTGTAGTTTTGTGGCTGGTATGGTTTAGCCCACATATCATTTATCAGTTACATTAAATAAATCATAGGTGTGGATGTTCTCTTTTGCTTTTGTAAACCATTTATGTATAATATACTTAATGTGAACATTGTTTTTCCAAATGTCACTGGTGTTTTTCTGGCCCATTAAAAGTTGCCTCTATTGCTGAAATTGTACCTAGAGTTCTAACAGAAAGACATCTATTTTTATGTCTTATTTTTCGCACATGCCAAAGGCTGTTTCTGCAAATGTCACAACAAGTAAGCCACAATAATTTTATGCATGAGCCTTATGTAAGTGCAATGCTTTTTTAACCTGTCCTATATTCTGACCTAAATCACAAAATAATGCTGATTAAAAATAGGAATTCAAAATTTAAGCCTTAGGAATGTCATGATGTTATATCAGAGAGTGATACATTTCTCTGATATGCTCAGAAAGAAATCTAGGGCATGTAATCCATTCTTCTTATTGTTTGGTCAGTGGTGTGTAAATGGACGGATATTACTTTGATATGTAAAATAAGAGCATGAAATGTACTCGGTGGTCATACAGTTTATCCATACTAGTTTTATCCAGGATCATTTGTATAAACTACTTGAATAAACTATGTTTTAGTGCTATTTTTCTCATTTCCAGTACTGGCTGTCATTACATTGTCCATAATTTAATTATCTCTTTATATATTTTAAGTTCTCTTAAAAATGGCACAAGTTCACAGTTATTTTTTTCTACATTGTTTTATGTTTTACTGCATATTGATGCATATCTGTTCAGATAATAGCCTGCAATTTTTAACATTTAGGTTGGTTTAATCCAGAACCTATACATTTTACTCCTCAATTCAGTTTTGAAGTAAAACAAGAAGCGAATTTCAGTCTACTTCCTTTTGTTCCTGACCAGTTTTATTTGAAAAAATTAGGGGTTTCCCTGTTTGATTTTTTGCATGCGATTTTGCAGCAGTAGGAACAAAAGCAAGCTGACAACTCTACTGAGCAATCCCATGTAAGACGAGAAAGGCTTTACTGCTTTGGAACACAGATTAGCGGAGCTGGCAGTGATCATGGGACAAAGAAACAAGGCCTTTTAGTATGAATGCAGCAGTGTATTGAAATGCAGAGCTCATGAAAACCTAATACAATTATCACATTTACAGTACAGACACAGACCCTGGGGTGCTATCAGACCCTGGTGTGTTATGAGTTGAAGAGGAACTGCTTTATATTAATAAAATGATTTAAAGGGTGGAGCATCATATAAGGGGGTGTGGTAACATCAAACCAGTAGGTGACCCAGAAGAACCTAGAAAATGTTGTGTGTATTTTGCCTCTTTTTTTGGTAATTTAGGACACGTATTAAAAGGAATAAGTGTAGAGAGGAAAAGTGCAAAGAGAAAACAGATATAAAGAAAAGCATAGATCTCAGTGGAATTCAGTCTGTGCACCCTGCTGTTTGTGACTGCTGTGTCATTCTTTGCATGGCTTGGAACACACAATGTTGTATCCAGTTGTGGCTTTTACAAAGAAAAGTAAACAAAACAATTGTCCATGTCGTGTCTAACATGTCATTTACTTTTGAATAATTTTGTGTTTAATGAACTGTAGTATTAAAAAGCTGTTACTGTACTAGTGTACTGTGTTGTACTGAACATCACAGCACATCATGCTTCTATTGCTGTTATGATATTGATATTGCTAAAATGTGGCCCACTCTGGTAGAAAATTGCTATTGCAAGCTACATTTGTGAAGGGGATTGTGGCGCTCATGTCATATTGCACAGATTTTTGGCACAGCTGTAGTTGAAAGAATTGTCCACACCATTATTGAAGTTTCAGTTCGATTTTTATTTGTATAGTGCTGTTAACAGCATACATTGTCACAAAGCAGCTTTGAGGAAATGTATATATTCTGGATGTATTTCAAATTCATAAATGTATCCCATATGAACAAGCCAGATGGGACTGTGGGCTTCTATTGTTTTTGACCGCTTAAATAGCACATATTGGATACTAGAAACCAAGAAGTTGATGCACAGTGTGAGCATGTGAGGGATGTGTGTAGATGTGCACATGAGTAGTGGCTATGAATTCCAGCCTGCTATTTTCTATGTGGCCATGTTGAAAAACTCAGCGCTCAAGGACAAGTTAAGGTTTTGCTTGTATTGTAGACACTATGGTCACTGAACCTGAGCTTGCACTGTCAGTGCTGATAAACCTCATCTTCTGTCTCTCCCTTTGTTCGGAGATATGAAATGAAGACCAATAAGGATCATGTATGACCTTGGTTAATTCAGATTGTTTGTTAGGCTGTGTGTATAAGTGTAATACCTGTGTAAACATGTTTTTATTTTCATGGACATTTGATTTATCAATACATTTAAATATTGCTTATAATGTAGTAAAAAAATTGTAGCCACTGTCTACAATTTTTTTACTACATTATAAGCTGCTGTGTCTCTCCCTTCCTCTTCACAGTCTGTTACACTTCAAGGTCTATCTGGCAGCCTTCTCTTTATTAAATTCCTGCCTGTTGCTATGCAGTTAGGTGACCCATGTTAAGCTGTATCCTCTGTATCAGCTGGTAATACCTTTGCTCTTTACATTTTTGGCATCAACATTTTATAATTTTTTAAAGCATCTATGCTTTTTGGTAAAAATGTGAAAAGGTTTGTTTTCCTACTCATTGTTCAGTCTAGCCAATCGTGCTGTGCTTTTATAGTGTGGCTATAAGATGTCCCTCTTCCTAGTCACTAGCTCTGCACTGTGCCATGTTGACCCCATCATTTGTAAGCCTCCACATATTGTGCTCGGTTGTAGCATGGCTCTTTTATAGGAACTGTCAGAAATGTCACTACAGAAATCGCAGCAGCAACTGAATAACAGAAATGTATGACCCTTAATGACTTAATAACTGCAAGTACTTTACCATGTTTTTCCAATATTTTTTATACAAGGTTATACTAAGGTTCAGATTTCTGGCTTTTAACATCTTATTTTTATTGCCCTAACATCACCCTTACTCACCAGGTGCAATGTTCTGAATTTGTTCTGAATTTGAAGTGAACACTGCTAATCATTTTAACTATAAATGAAAGGCTTTTACTGTCACATACCATGTTTTTATAGATCTCTTTCAGGATTATGTCTGCATTGTGTTCATAGCCTAAAGTTCAAAATAAAGAGATTTTTTCAACTAGGTGACCATATTATGTGTTGTTCATCATTGGTTGTATATACATTTATTAATTCATTTTCAGCAACCACCGTGTCAGGGACAGACACATATCCAAATTGACTCCTTGTATTGGAGGCAATTCTGGTTCTACAAGACAATATTTATAAAAATGTTCAGGGCTTTTATTTTCTCATTATGTCAGCCAATGGGAAAAGACTTAAAAAAACTAAATGTTTAAATCCCTGTAGTAAAAATTTGTTTGTGTGAAGACACTAATGTCTTATAAATAGTTACAGTGGCTAAGTGAAGTATTCACCAATCTCCAATATACAAGCTTGCTAATGATAATGCTAACTCGTGATATGATATGATATGAATGATAACCGCTAATGATAATGGTATTGTGTCGTTGAATTTTTAAGAATGAACCTGACTTTCTTCTTTGGTTTAATTTAAATTTCTATATTTTATCAAAAAAGCTTTAAATGCTGTTTCAGGGGGATAGACCATAAGCATTTGATTATCCCTCCCAGTCAACACTGCAAAGCAGCTCCTTTGTAAACTCCTTTGTACTTCTGGTAGGAAAAAAACTAAAACCTCAAAGACACAGAGAGAGAGAGAGAGAGAGAGAGAGAGAGAGAGAGAGAGAGAGAGAGAGAAAGAGAGAGAGAAGAGAGAGAGACGGACAGAGAGAGAGAGAGAGAGAGAGAGAGAGAGAGAGAGAGAGAGAGAGAGAGAGACGGACAGAGAGAGAGAGAGAGAGAGAGAGAGAGAGAGAGAGAGAGAGAGAGAGAGAGAGAGAGAGAGAGAAGGAGAGAGACGGACAGAGAGAGAGAGAGAGAGAGAGAGAGAGAGAGAGAGAGAGAGAGAGAGAGAGAGAGAGAGAGAGAGAGACTATGCAAAAAAATTATTTAAATTAAAGCAACGCAAATCCTCACCTGGAAGTCATTAATACTCCTTTACACCTAAACCCACTCAGTCTGCCATATATTATATGTACCCATTTTGTGGATCCTACAGAATGTACAAGCAAAGTGTATCCTGCCTGTTTTCAGTGTACAATCGTGTTGTATATTCTGTTTAATACACACTATATATCCAAGTTTGATAGTGTAGTAAATATACTCTAGAATGTATAGGCAATGGTTACAGAGTATATATCACTTTTGAGATAGCTAATGTTAGAAAGGTTTGTACACAGCCCTTTCTACAGGTATTAAGTACCAAGACCTTCAAATCTATAATAAGAAAAATATCAAAACATTTTTCTAGTAATTTTTTTTTTGTCTTTTCTGTGTTCTTGCATAGATAATATTTGAACAAGTTCACAGCATCTGACATGTTTTTTTTTTTTTTATCTGTCTTGTAGATAAATGCATAGAATTGTGTATATATAGAAACTGGAGTGATCTGCACTTCCATTAATCAGCAGATTTGAAGTATTTGTTGATGATTATACCTGCATGTGGTTGGCTTTTGCCTTAAAGTTATTTCCTTCCATAACCAGATTGCAGATACACAATTGTGTATTTTTTAATCTATATTTATACAAAGCTGTATAATAAAATCTCACATATACTATATAGATTCATACAGTTGATTCAAAATATTTCAATTGAAACAAATCATGTAATGTATGAGTATATTCCTACATTTAGTTACATACGCACCTGTCTTTCTCAGACTTCTAATTAGGGCCTATTGTATGATGCTTTTGGCTCTAATCAGATAGCAGCTCTCGGAGGCCACTCATGGGCACACCTGTTAGCAACAGGGACACAAGAGCAATTCATCATGCTAATGTAGTGCTAAAAGAAAAGTTAATTAGTGTCATCACCAGACAGTAGAAACCAAGAGAGTGGACAATGGCTCATAGGAAATAAAGGATAAAAGACTTTCTGGCCTACTAATGTTTAATTTTGCTCAGCAAATTAGAGACATAATGATAATCCAGACTTGTCATACTTTGTCCAGATTCATGGGGTTTTGCTTCTTCTTCTTCTTCTTCTTTCGGCTGCTCCCATTAGGGGTCGCCACAGCGGATCATCCGTCTCCATACCACCCTGTCCTCTACATCTGCCTCTTTCACACCAACTACCTGCATGTCTTCCCTCACCACATCCATTAACCTCCTCCTTGGCCTTCCTCTTTTCCTCCTACCTGGTGGCTCCATCCTCAGCATTCTTGTACCAATATAATTCATGTCCCTTCTTTGCACATGTCCAAACCATCTCAATCTCGCCTCCCTCACCTTGTCGCCAAAACATCCTACATGCGCTGTCCCATTAATAAACTCATTTCTAATCTTGTCCATCCTCGTCACTCCCAACGAAAACCTTAACATCTTCAGCTCTGCCACCTCCAGCTCCATCTCCTGACTTTTACTCAATGCCACTGTCTCTAATCCATACAACATTGCAGGTCTCACCACAGTCCTATAAACTTTCCCTTTCATTCTTGCAGATACCCTACTATCACAAATCACTCCTGTCACTCTTCTCCACCCACTCCACCCTGCCTGCACTCTTTTCTGACATTTATCATCATCCCTTCAACTTCCACCTTCACGATCATCACCCTGTCAGAAACTCTCTTCACCTCCACTACACTCTTACTGTACTCTTCCTTCAGAATCACCCCTACACCATTTCTCTTTCCATCCACACCATGATAAAACAGTTTGAACCCACCTCCAATGTTCCTGGCCTTACTCCCTTTCCACTTGGTCTCCTGAACACACAACATATCTACCTTTCTCCTCTCCATCATATCAGCTATCTCTCTCCCTTTACCCGTCATAGTACCAACATTTAAAGTACCAACCCGAACCTCCACTCTTCTACACTGCTCCTTTCCCTGCCGTCTCCGTAGACGTCTTCCTCCTCTCCTCCTCCTCCTTCGGCCAACAGTAGCCCAATTTCCACCGGTACCCTGTTGGCTAACGATACCTGTGGCGGTCGTTGTTAACCCGGGCCTCGACCGATCTGGTATGAAATTCTCATTTGTGATCCGCATATTTGATTTGGCACATGTTTTACGCTGGATGCCCTTCCTAACGCAACCCTCCCCATTTACCCTGGCTTGGGACCGGCACTAAGAGTGCACTGGCTTGTGCATCCATAATGGCTGGGTTATTCATGGGGTTTTGCTAATGATGGCAAATACAGTATTTTCCAGTCTTGAGGCAGTTTTCCAAGAACACCAGCTCCTGAGTAATTACGATTAATCGGTTACAAATTTACATCACGATTACAAATCTGAAGCAAGTGCACATAGCATTTGCATTTTGTAGACCATTCCATATTCGTTATTCTATTCATAATAATATTAGGGTTGCTGGCATTTGGTCTTGCAAATGTAGAACTGAAATGTGTAAGCCATAAGAAAGATTTTGGGATCTGTTGCAGCAATTTGAAATCCTAAATGATACAGGATTCACTATTACTAATGGTTATATGTTTTGTATAAAAATACATAGATAGTATAATGTATTTTTGTTATATGACAAAATCTGCCATAGGAATTATTCATCAGAAGTCATTGTTATTTTATATTAATCTGAGATGTAGTCTTCTTCTTCTTCTTTCGGCTGCTCCCATTAGGGGTCGCCACAGCGGATCATCCGTCTCCATACCACCCTGTCCTCTATATCTGCCTCTTTCACACCAACTACCTGCATGTCTTCCCTCACCACATCCATGAACCTCCTCCTTGGCCTTCCTCTTTTCCTCCTACCTGGTGGCTCCATCTTCAGCATTTTTCTACCAATATAATTCATGTCCCTTCTCTGCACATGTCCAAACCATCTCAATCTCGCCTCCCTCACCTTGTCACCAAAACATCCTACATGTGCTGTCCCTCTAATAAACTCATTTCTAATCTTGTCCATCCTCGTCACTCCCAACGAAAACCTCAACATCTTCAGCTCCGCTACCTCCAGCTCCACCTCCTGTTTTTTACTCAATGCCACTGTCTCTAATCCATACAACATTGCAGGTCTCACCACAGTCCTATAAACTTTCCCTTTCATTCTTGCAGATACTCTTCTATCACAAATCACTCCTGTCACTCTTCTCCACCCACTCCACCCTGCCTGCACTCTTTTCTTTACTTCCCTAACACACTCTCCATTACTTTGCACTGTTGACCCCAGGTACCTGAACTCCTCCACCTTCTCCACCTCTTCTCCCTGCAACCGCATCACTCCACTGCCCTCCCTCTCATTCACACACATGTACTCTGTCTTACTCCTACTGACTTTCATTCCCCTTCTCTCCAGCGCATATCTCCACCTTTTCAGGCTCTTCTCAACCTGCTCTCTACTCTCACCACAAATCACAATATCATCTGCAAACATCATAGTCCAGGGAGACTCCTGTCTGACCTCGTCCGTCAACCTGTCCATCACCACTGCAAACAGGAAAGGGCTCAGGGCCGATCCTTGATGCAGTCCAACCTTCACCCTGAACCAGTCTGTCGTACCTACTGCACACTTTACTGCCGTCACACTGTCCTCATACATGTCCTGCACCACCCTCACATACTTCTCTGACACACCTGACTTCCTCATACAATACCACAACTCCTCTCTCGGCACCCTGTCGTACGCTTTCTCTAAATCCACAAATACACAATGCAGCTCCTTCTGTCCTTCTCTATACTTCTCCATCAACATCCTCAAAGCAAATAAGGCATCTGTGGTGCTCTTCCTCGGCATGAAACCATACTGTTGCTCACAGATGGTCACCTCTTCTCTCAGCCTGGCTTCCACTACTCTTTCCCATAACTTCATGGTGTGACTGATCAACTTAATTCCCCTGTAGTTACTGCAGGTCTGCACATCTCCCTTATGCTTAAAGATCGGTACCAGCACACTCCTTCTCCATTCCTCAGGCATCCTCTCCCCTTCCAGAATCCTGTTAAACAATCTGGTTAAAAACTCCACTGCCATCTCTCCTAAACATCTCCACGCTTCTACCGGTATGTCATCTGGTCCAACCGACTTTCCATTCTTCATCCTCTTAATCGCTGCTCTCACTTCCTCCTTACTAATCCTATCTACATCCTGCTTCACCAACTCCACATCCTCCAACCTTCTCTCTCTCAGATTTTCCTCATTCATCAGCTGCTCAAAATACTCCCTCCATCTTCTCAACACACTCTCCTCACTAGTCAACACATTTCCCTCTCCATCCTTTATTGCTCTAACTTGCAGTACATCCTTCCCAGCTCGGTCCTTCTGCTTGGCCAATCGGTATAAATCCTTTTCTCCTTCCTTAGTGTCCAACCTCTTATACAGTTCCTCATATGCCTTTTCCTTGGCTTTCGCCACATCCCTTTTAACCTGCTGCCGCATCTCCTTGTACTCCTGCCTACTCTTCTCATCACTCTGTCGATCCCACTTCTGTTTTGCCAATCTCTTTCCCCTAATGCTCTCCTGCACTTCCTCATTCCACCACCACGTCTCCTTGTCTTGCTTTCTATTTCCAGATGTCACACCAAGTACTTTTCTAGCTGCCTCCCTCATCACTCCTGCAGTAGTTGCCCAATCATCCGGCACCTCTTCACCACCACCAAGCCCCTGTCTGACCTCTTCCCTGAACCTCACACTACACTCTTCCTCCTTCAGTTTCCACCATCTTATTCTTCTTTCAAACCTTACTTTCCTCCTCTTCTTCTTCGCCTCCAAAACCATCCTACAGACCACCATCCGATGCTGTCTAGCTACACTGTCCCCCGCCAACACCTTACAGTCTCCAATCTCCTTCAGGCTGCATCTCCTACACAGAAGATAATCCACCTGTGTGCACCTTCCTCCACTCTTATACGTCACCCTATGATCCTCCTTCTTCTTAAAATACGTGTTCACCACTGCCATTTCCATCCTTTTAGCAAAATCTACCACCATCTGCCCTTCCACATTCCTCTCCTTAAAACCATACCTACCCATCACCTCCTCATCACCTCTGTTCCCTTCACCTACATGCCCATTAAAGTCTGCCCCAATCACCAATCGTTCTTTCCTAGGTACACCATATACCACTTCATCTAATTCACTCCAGAATCTTTCTTTCTCCTCCATCTCACAGCCAACTTGTGGAGCATAGGCACTGATGACATTTATCATCATCCCTTCAACTTCCACCTTCACGATCATCACCCTATCAGAAACTCTCTTCACCTCCACTACACTCTTACTGTACGCTTCCTTCAGAATCACCCCTACACCATTTCTCTTTCCATCCACACCATGATAAAACAGTTTAAACCCACCTCCAATGTTCCTGGCCTTACTCCCTTTCCACTTGGTCTCCTGAACACACAACACATCTACCTTTCTCCTCTCCATCATATCAGCTATCTCTCTCCCTTTACCCGTCATAGTACCAACATTTAAAGTACCAACCCGAACCTCTACTCTCCTACACTGCTCCTTTTCCTGCCGTCTCTGTAAACGCCTTCCTCCTCTCCTTCTCCTCCTTCTCCTCCTTCGGCCAACAGTAGCCCAATTTCCACCGGTACCCTGTCGGCTAACGATACCTGTGGCGGTCGTTGTTAACCCGGGCCTCGACCGATCCGGTATGAAATCTGAGATGTAGTAATCTTCTAAATCAGCCTATTAGTGCCACACATCAGTCTTGGTATATTTTATGATATACTACATTTTTGCGCTGTCTACGAACACCTCAACACACTATGTTGCAGTATAACCAGAGGAAGAGTGAGGTTAACAACTTGATTTAACTGTTAATACTTTATTTAAATCAATAATCTTTAATAACTGTTGAAATCTATCAGGCTTTCTTAGTTCAATCTATCTAGTTGTAACTGGGCAAAAAATGTGTGAAGAGATTAATTATAACTTTAAATAGTCATATGAAAGCCAGTTGGTATACCAGGAAGGTCTAATAAGAGCTTGCAGGTTATAAAGGTGACTGAACATCAAAGTGCTCTACACCTTGTTTAGACCAAAACACATCTTTAAAAAGGGTAGTGGCAGCTTGGTGGGATTTGAGCTTGTGACCTTCTAATTCAAAGTCCAATTCCTTAACCACTTAGCTACCACCACATTTCTACAGGGCATGAGCTGAAAACTTGACAAGTCACAGAGGAAAGCAAGCAGCGAAGATTGTCTTGTTTTTGTGACAATCTTCGCTGCTTGCATTCATCTGTGACTTGTCAAGTTTTCAGCTGGTGGTGGTAGCTAAGTAGTTAAGGAATTGGACTTTGGATCAGAAGGTCACAAGCTCAGATCCCACCACCACCAAGCTGCCACTGTTGGGCCCCTGAGCAAGGCCCATAACCCTCCCCTGCTCAGATGTAAATCGTTCTGGATAAGGGCAACTCCCAAATGCCATAAATGTAAATGCAAATGTGTCATGTTCAGCAAATCTAACAAAGACCATGTGTTTAAAACGCTCTAAAAGTGTGACACTTAATCCCAATCCGGGGCATAAAGCGCTACTCAAAATGAGAACATATCCTTCTGGACTGCTGCTTAGCCCCATAAATTTTGGATTTAGGTATGAATTTTCTCTGGACCACATGAAAAGACCTGTAACCATTTATAGATATACACCAGAGTTGTAGTTCAGCTGGGGAGAAGACAAAGAAACTTGTATTTTGAAACATCTAAAATATTTTGACATTTGTTAATTCAATTTGTTATTTCAGTATTCTTGATTTGCATTCAGTTGTTTTTCATTTGGCAAGGCCGTCCACAGTGCTGGAAAAGATTATTAAAGTGACATATCAAAAGTAATGAGACAACCCAGCTAAGATTTTTATCTTAGCAGAACATTTAGGAACTAATGATTTAATCTTTCAGAACAATTTTTGAATGTTCTCAGATTGTTTTGCCATAAAACAGAGGCAATAATAATGTTTGCATAAGGTTAATATTTAAGTGTATTTGGGAACTGCTGTAATAGTGTCACACCAAATAACAAATTGAACAGCAAAGCATTCTTACAGCTGGCGTTTTTATAACAGCCCCATCTGGGGTGCATTCCCCTGCCTTGTGCCCAGTGTTACTGAGGTAGGGTCTCAGTATATATTACAACCCTGACCAGGGGAAACGTGTTCAACAAATAAATGAATCACTAAATGATTGGATGGAGAACATTGTAGAAATGGATAAATATTTTGCAAATCTGTGTATGTTTTAGTATCTATGGCTCAGTTTTACTGATCAGAAGGTTCCAGGACCCCTAATCTAAAATGTCCTTGCAGCCTGCTCAACTTACTCCTTTGTGGCTATCACCTGTCCTCCATTTTGACTTTGCTGCAGTCACACTGCAGAAATCTTTTTATTGCACTGCATTTCTTTCCAAAAATGTGATGAATAGGACGCTTTTATGGCATTTAACAAGTTTCTCTGCATTGTTGAGCATTTTTTAACGCAAATTGTATTATTAACATTTTTCAATTTATATATAAAATCAATGAACCTAACTCGAAGCAATTTATTCAACTGTATGCGAATCTATGACGTGCATTATGCTCTTTTGGTTGCAAGGAGGCATGGTGCTTTAAGAAAAGCTGTTGAGCACATCAAGGCCTAGTATTATCAAAGGTACAGTTGAGTCTAAAAAGATAAACAAGGACTACCTTTTTCAACTGGGCTAAACAACACAAATAGCAATTTGTTTTTCAATTTAAAATAGACCTGGTAAAAGAACTGTCTCAGTTTTTTTTTTTTATCATATTCAGGGGACGTGCCTTCAGGGGACATGCATGAAAAATAACTACCTATACATACTCCCATTCACTCATACATTTCATGCTCATGTATGTAAGTCTCCATGGAGTAATCCACCCCATGCCACTCTGACCTATATGTGAGATACCACACTATTTCTTGGGTTGCTTTAACACTCATTTTTCTTTTTCATTCTCACTGGTCTCTGAAGAATGAACAGCTTGAGTAATGTCTTTCACCTACCATAGGAAGGATATTCATCCTTTCATTTTTTTTTTTTTCAAACCCAAAATATTAAGCTCTTAATAATATTAGTAAATGGTTAAGAAATAAGCAAAAACGAAACACATAGAAAAGTAACAGTATGGGATTGTTTTTCCTTTTAATTTATTTAAATGTTTGAGCCTTGTAAATAAAACATGTTGAATTTTACATCATACATTTTTATCATTATCATGCTTTTACCTATGTGCTCAAGAAGACTATATGTTTCCTTCGCTGTTTCTACTTTTCCCTTAACAGTCCACTGCAGCAAAATAAAAACAAGCAAAATGAAGGCACAGGAGCTCCCAGGAGTGCACTTGTTTCATTCTCAAAACGAAGAAGTGAAAAACATTTGTGTTTGAACATACTTTAATATATTAGTATTTTTCCTACTTGTCACCATAATGGTTTGTATACCATTGGGCCATGGCTGTTGTGTTCATATACAATGGAAATATTTAAAATAAAATACAAGTAAGTAAACAGTCGGGTTTTCTTCCTAAAATTATTCACTGTACAGTCATCACAGCTGCTAGCCTGAATATGTCTGTCAGTGATTTAAGTTTGTGTGCTAAAGTCTTTGCAAAACAGAAAAATTGGTAGCCCGGCAATCCGTGCTTTTTAACCATTAAAGTGTGACCACTAAAGTCTGACATACCACCATTTTCCCCACCATTTAGATTCAATTGTTTACAGTTCTTTTTCTTAGTGCTGTTTTGTAAAAACAAATGGCGCTTCTGATTTATGGCATCAACTTCAAATTGTTATTCTTTACACTGACAGGAAGGATCCAATGTCCTAGTCTGTTTAATTTCTCATAGGAAAAAACAAAGCCATAGATTACAGTCTGTCAGGTCACATCTGTTCCGTATGTGCAAACCACTAATATTCTGTCAAAGAGAAAATCCTTTTGAACAATAGATTGAAGGAAGTTGGGTCCCCCTTAGGCATTCTCTTGTTCCCTATCTTCCTGTTTGTCTCATTTTTTTTATTCATTTTTCAAACATACACATGTACAAATCCAGACAGCCAGTGTCATCTGATTATATGTTGGTTCTGTAATTGCAGCCTGAAGGAGAAGTTGGTCATCTAGAGGAATAAATAAACCCTCATCCCTGTACATCAAACACATTCAAATGCATTCTATTTATACCTGAACCTGGGCAGGCCGCCTGTTCAAACACCATCCTTTCATCAATAGTAGTAATAGTAATATCTGGATTGTATCATATGAAGTGGAGCAGGACAATTACAAAGCAAACAGAAAGATACAAGAAACAAAAATACCAACACACTATTTGTTGTTTAATATTATGAGTGTTATATATATTTTTTGCATGATGACTAGATGATATTGTGGAAAATCTAATGAAATAAAAAAAAAAATTTTAGTTGGCGTATCAGAAGTATAGAGACTTAATTCATTTTAAATCTAAGCGTTACTTTGACAGTACATTTAACATGAGATTATAACTTCTACCGCAGTCTCACTAAGTTAAAAATGAACCCAAATTGTGCCTTGTTCTAGCCTTTTTGTATTTCTTACTGTATGTGATTAAAGCATCTTTTCACTTGTGTCTAAGCAGCTGCATTGCATTGCAGAGCTCAAAGTCACTGAAACTCTGTGGCAGATACAGTGGGCCTCAAGAGTTTTATTTTTCATTTAAAACAGCTAATAAACAAATGCATTTTATAATTATAATTTTTTTGATTTCCAATTATTATAATTTTTTTGATTTCCAATTAAATTATGAATTGTCATAAGTCAGAAAGGATTGTATAATAAAAGGTTACTGTTCTACTGTGGTTCAAAAGCCAAACTGTCACTAATTTGTCTCACAATGACTTTCAGAAATGCTTAAATAGCCAAATATAAAAAAATGTCTTCCAGTAACAGAAAACCATTTTTTAAAGCTTAATTTTGAACATTTGTTGTGCCTTTTTTATATTTTTACTGCTCAGCCTCTCTCTTTAGGTTCACAATGCAGACAATAATGGATGACTGTATTAAATCAAACAGAATGTTAGCTGTAAAAATGGAATAAGAAATAAAATGAAAAGGTAAATCTTTGCTCAATATTGAATGCGCTGAAGACAAACCTATGCCATACCTGCAAGCAGAAGGCATTAGATTTATTACATATAAGCAAACATTAGTAAGTACATTCAAAATAAACATTCTAAAGAGATGAACGATTTCACTTTAGTAAGATTTTACTGTGTCCTTCAATCACCAGACTTCTTCTCCTGCACTGCTGCGTGTGCTCATTCTCCCTCTGCTGTACAGCCGCAGCAGTTCTAGAAGACTGCGGGCATAGGCATCACGCAGGTTTAGCCCTACTGCTGGCTGCATCCCATCTGAGGTTGAGTCACGCTTCAGACGCTTCAGTGCCTCACTGTGCCGTAGCGCTACCTCTTTCATCTTTAGCGTGAAGTAACAGACTGAGAAGCGGTCGTTGATAATGGCAATGGGTAGAGCGAGAACAAGAATGCCTGAGAGAATGCAGATAAACGCCATGACCTTGCCAAAGGCCGTGTCTGGGCGAATATCCCCATAGCCCACGGTGGTCATGGAAGTGGTGGCCCACCACCAGGCACAAGGCACGTTGGTAAATGAAGTCTCAGGCATGTCATGCTCAATGGCGTACTCCACCATGGCGAAGATAGAGATGCCAACGGAAAGGAACAGCATCAGAAGGCCGACCTCTTCATAGCACTGAGCAATCGTCATGCCCAAAGACTTCAGACCTGATCAGCAAAAGTTATACACAGGTCAAATGTTTTCAAAACCCCTAAAACACTTTATGCATTAAAAATTATTTAATTTATACAATTAGAAATTAGACTGATAAAAATGGAGATTATGTTCAGATGCTGCTGTATAGAACAAACTATTGACTGTATTTAGGATTGACTTACACAAAAACTGTGTTTTTACTAAAGCGTGCACAACTTTATCATACCTCAGATGTTATTATAAACTAAAGCATTAATTCATTTATGTATTAATTTATTTATTTATTTATTTTGCACTGGAGAGAAGGGCAATGAAAGTCAGTAGGCGTAAGACAGAGTACATGTGTGTGAATGAGAGGGAGGGCAGTGGAGTGGTTGCAGTTGCAGGGAGAAGAGGTGGTGAAGGTGGAGGAGTTCAGGTACCTGGGGTCAACAGTGCAAAGTAATGGAGAGTGTGTTAGAGAAGTGAAGAAAAGAGCGCAGGCAGGGTGGAGTGGGTGGAAATAAGTGCAGGAGTGATTTGTAATAGAAGAGTATCTGTGAGAGTGAAAGGGAAAGTTTATAGGACTGTGGTGAGACCTGCTGTGTTGTATGGTTTAGAGACAGTAGCATTGACTAAAAGACAGGAGGTGGAGGTGGAGCTGGAGGTAGCAGAGCTGAAGATGTTGAGGTTTTCGTTGAGAATGACAAGGATGGACAAGATTATAAATGAATTTATTAGAGGGACAGCGCATGTAGGACGTTTTTGGGGACAAATTGAGAGAGGCTCGATTGAGATGGTTTGGACATTTGCTGAGGATAGAGCCACCAGGAAGGAGGAAAAGAGGAAGACCAAAAAAGAGGTTCGTGGATGTGGTAAAGGAAGACATGCATGTCGTTGGTTTGAAAGAGGCAGATATAGAGGACAGGGGGTATGGAGACGAATGATCTGCAGTGGCGACCCCTAATGGGAGAAGCCGAAAGAAGAAGAAGAAGAAAAAGAAAGCACATCATCTTTACATCATCACATCACACCATGTTTACAGAAAAGCACATCATCTGAATAAGGACAGTGTCATTTTTTTGGTCAATTCAATGATTAAAAAATGACTCATGCTAATTAAAAGCATGAAAATCATACTATATTTCAAACAGACAGTAAAATTCCTGAGGTTAATTTAATATTTTGTAGCTGCATTTAACTGTGCACACAATTAACTGCCTGTACTTGACTTAAAAATAAAATACACAATATTGGCAAGTGCTGGAGCACTATTAGCTTGTACATAATGAGAGCAAAAGCTGTAATATTAAAGGAAACCAAATGCAGTTGTTAATATAATAAATGGCAGTTTGACACTTCAAGTAGCAATATTATTGCAATATACTAGACTTTTATTAACTGTCATTTTCAGCAGCCAACTTCAAATACAATCATAGTCATATTTCATATTTATCATTTTAGATTGTCGCTTGATTTTATGTAACAATATATTGACAAAAAGGTTTTCCTTCTTCAGTCTGTATCTTCTTTGCTTGACTTTTTTATGTTTAAAGGCAATTGATTGGTGAAGACAATAATGAAACATTTATACTCAAGCATAATGGCATAATTTGTAGACTTAAGTGTCCGACATGGCTTTATGTATTTAGATTCCAAGGCACTCTAAAACTCTAAAGGACATTTAACTATTCTTTTTAGCAATTATGTTTCATGAATTCATTTTGCCAGTCTCCAAATCAGGTGCCACATCAGCTGGTTTAATTAGTAGTAATCTTTATGTGCCTGTTTGTCCCCCTCACTGAAGTGTGCCATTATGTGCCTTGAGTTCTTTCATTTCCTCACACCTTAAACTCTATGGCTGTAAATGAATAAAACTTGTTTACACATGTTCACATATATATGCAATCCAGGCTACCTTTATTGACTGCCATATAACCCTGATTTTCCATAACCAGATAAACCACAGTAAAAGGCAAACCCATTATGTGTGAGTAAAGTGTATATATAGAGTAGAGTGTATATAACCTCACTCAATATTAAAATGCAATGGAAATAATGTCGGCTGCTGATTCCATCATTCTGTATTCACTACTGATTTTACAGTGCCTGTTCATCAACATTGATCTGAGGCTGTAATGATTTTATGTGTTTTTAATTCACAGGGTCAGAATTGTTGGATGATGGATATCATAGGTAAACTGCACAAAACCCTATGATAAATAAAATCAAATTAAATAAATGCAGTTTAATTGATACTCAATGGAAATGGTTTATTCAAAAAATATCTAAAACAATGTTGTACCTTTTTACAATTCGTCATGGTAGCATATAATCTCAAGTAGTACCTAGTTTCTTTACTTTCTTTTAGGACTTTAGGCTATATGCACTAGTACCCTGCTGTACCCACTTCTGTCTGCTCTGAAATATAATTTTCTTTAATTATTCAGGACCCGCTCAGGACCCTCTCACATGATATTCACAAGATCAAAGCCAGTCATAATGTGGTCTGAAACTTTTCTGCTTTCACCCTCCTCTGCCCAATCTCTTTAAGAAGAGTGTCCCAAAATGAATAAATGAATACATCTGCACTTTTTTTCTCTATCTCTTTTTTCTTCCAAAATAGCTTGGAAAATAAAAGATAATGAATGATGGTATCAGCTAATGGAAGCATAACTAGAGAGAGCAAAAAAGATACCTAAATCCTAGTAAGAAGTGCACTTTTTCCGAACAGTTTCCATTTGAATTTAATTCAGTTTAATAGTGTTATTATAAATTGCTAGTTGAATGGCGGATTTAGGCCATTTAGAATGACAGAATGACTCATATGCTTATATGTGACAGTTATGGTTTTTTATTGAGCATCGTCTTTACCAACAATTAATAAATCTAAAATAATCACATTGAAGCTCTTACTTGGGAACCATTCTCAAAAACATGTCTATATATAGATATATTATAACAAATACATTCAGATTAGATTGATTTTGGCTTTTTAAATTTTTTTTTATTTTAACATTCTGACTTTTTTCCTTACATTTAAAAGGCTTATGGTCTTTTGTATATATCACATATCTTTATATATATATATATATATATATATATATATATATATATATATATATATATATATATATATAAAACACAACAGTTCTGACCAATTTTATCTTTCCTCTGAAACTTGTCCCCAAATATACTTCAAGCATGATATAACTTTTTTTTTTTTTTTTTTTTTTTTACACAAGCACATGGACACTTTAATGACAATTACATCACCCTGAGTCACTGAGAATCTGTACTTCTGTCATACATATCCATCCACCCATTCCTTCTATAACTTCTATTAATTCATGTGTGTATATACATCTATATACTTTTTTAAGCTAGTGTGTGTATGTGTGTGTAATATATATATATATATATATATATATATATATATATATATATATATATATATATATATATATATATATATTATTCATACTTGTACTCAGATTATATTTTAATATTTATTTTTATGTTACCTTATTACTTATTTTTTTTATCTTGTATTGTATTTCTTTCATGTTTACAAGTTAGGCAGTCTTAAAAAGACATTTCACTATATGTCATACCCTGTATGAATGTGTATGTGATTTTAAATTTAAAGATACCTGTGGAATGGCGTCCAAGTTTCAGCATTCTGAGAGACCTCATCAGTCGCAGGACCTGCACTACCCTTCCCACGTTCTCCAATTCTGTTGATCCGCCATGCAGATTCTCCACTGCCAGCGTAATATAGAAAGGCAGGATGGCCAGCAGGTCAATGATGTTCACCACCCTCCTGCTGAATTTACATTTGTCCTTCACACAAATGAACCTGAGAACCAGCTCCCCTGTGAACCACACAATGCAGATGTACTCAAGAATATCCAAGACAGGTGCTCCTAGGATAGTAAAGTCCAGTGAGATCAGAGCCATGTTCAAGATGGACATGATCACAAAGAACATAGACAATGTCCCATATGTTTTTGCTGCCTTGGATGAATCAGGCTTCTCCATCAGGTCCCAGAGACGCCGCCGAATGTCCTCACAGAGTACGCCACTGAAATCATCCTCCACACCACTCATTTCAACATCCTTTCCAATATCTATGGATTCCTTCATCTCCTTCTTTCGGTAGTACCTGTCTCTGCAACAGTGGTCTATGCGGAGCTCATCAATACCCCAATATTCAATTTCTTGCAGGAATGAGAACACACATAGTTCCTCTCGAACATGCAAATGGCCGGTTTTGTAGAAGTTCATGATGTACTGGAAGGTTTGAGAATTGCGGTCAAAAAAGTATTCATTTTCCAGAAAGTCTGCATCATCACACAGGTCTAAAGCTGAATCTCGAGTGGAGAGTGCTAGTTTGCCCAGGCGTGTCTCTGGATGAGAGGCCAGCAGCTCTTGAGAGAGAATGTAACGGCTTCCTCCGACATTAATGATAAAGAAGTCAAGCGGATTGTCAGTTGTTGGAGGAGGTTCGCTGAAAAATACACTGGAATCCTGAGACAACACTGAGCCACTGTCACCATTGAACTCTGCTGCACTTGATGCATCACTAATCATAGTGAAAAGCCTTTGCAAAAAAAAAAGTAAAAAAAAATAGAAAACCATTAAATAATTATATGCATTGTTTACAAATTAAAGGTCTGGATATTTTTTTTCATGTTGCCAATCATTAACCTAATGACCTTTAAATTCTAGTTTGATTTTATATATGCATATTTAATATATTCTGTATGTACAGTAGATATATTTTCCAATGTAGGCTAGAATGCTGCAGAATTTACTGAATGAGTCCATCCCCTAAACATTTTCCTCCACCACACAGAGGGAGGGTAGAAGCCCTTGGCAGTGCCCTACTTTTTCAAAGCTGCTCAACGAGATTTAAATATTTTAGCTGTCCTTCTTAATGAATTGCTTTAATGCTACTATTCTTGTAATCATTAATTTTCTCGGGTAACTTCCTCTCTATAATATTGTCATGATAGTAATTTTGAGACTTGCATTTTTAATCAGATCTCATTAAAGTGCAGGAAAGATGTCCAATGCCATAGAGAACACACAGATGTGCTGCTGCACGTTAAAACAATGTATTTTGGTTCCCCATACCACTGTTTAACATATATCAGGATCTTAACATGGTCAATGCTGGATAATCATTGGTGTGGAGTTTAGAAAACAATCAATCCATCATCTGATGAATTGAGTCCAGCTTGATTATTATGGGATTTTTAATATAGGCTTAAAAGGGGTACAGGTTTTTCTAATTAAAACAGATTTTTTTTTTCTCTCCAAATTAGGAACATGCTTTGGGTAAAGAAAACACCCAGTATTAAGTAAAGACTATGGTTCCAGAAGAGATTAAATTCATTCCAAAGGATTATTGTTTTAGTAATACCAAAGCAGCAAATAATCACAGTAATTAGAGTACCACACATCTTACTTGAACAGAAGTCGATGTCTTGATTAAAGGTAGGAAGTTCACAGTTCATGCTCCTCTTTGCAGTTCCCTGTAAGAGCTAGTCGAGAAGATGTTGGCTCCTGATATTCCAGTGCAAAGTTGCAGGTGTATAGCGCAGTCCGCCCTGTAAACGTGCGCCAAACCCCCAGAAGTGCGCCGCGCGCGTTCGCGTCTACGCGCAATTGAAAGATTTGGAGAGCTCGTGATGGGCGACTCGTGCACGAGCCGCGCGCTGTAAACGACTCCTGAGTGTGTATCAGATGAACCGATTCACGAAAACGAACGGAACGAATGTTAATAAACTGTGCTTGGTGCGTGCTAGCGTTTGGGATTTAGTGCATGAACATTTCACTCCTGCATTGCCATTTTATTGCCTTGTATTTACGTGTGATCATTTTATTCACACAAACATTCATGCATCCAAGCATTTACCCCCTATTTTCCTATTGCAACAGGGATTACAGTGGGGTTCAAAAGTCTCTCATCACATCTAAAATCTGGTATTTTTTTTTTTTGTTTTGTTTATTTAAAATATGTCAAATTAATAGTTTTTGAAATATATAAACGTGTTAATTAAAAGTAATATTCTACATTTTTCCCAGGTCCCTATTTAAATGTAAGGAATATTGTGATATTGATCATGCAGTGTGCAAAAGGTCAGATTGTCCTCATGCATATTCAGTTCAATTGAAGCTTGTGTTCAGACTATTTGAATAGATTTTTTTATCTAAATGGATAACAAGGCACTAAAATTGTGGAGTGCAATGAATACTGCAATGTTGACAGGAGGTTCCAAAGATTCCACTGTTCACTACAGGGTTGTTCTCAGTAATATGATTTAAAAGTAAACTGTTGTATACAAAACCGAAACATTTTCCTCGTGTTCTCTAGTGATCTCAGATTCATGTAAATAACAAATAACACCCATAAAACTTTAGAGGCTGTAATTAATATGGTAATTTACAAATTAAATACTTACCCTCATGACTCTGAAACCCCTAAATTACCAAATGTATGTGGACACCTGACCATATCACCCATAGTAAACATACAATTGTTTACAGTATATTGCAAGGACTCCTTTCACCCGAACTAAGAGGCCCAAACATGTTTCAGCATCTCAGTGCCATTGTGCACAAACTGAGATCCACAAAGACATGTTTTGCCAATATTAGAGAGAAAGAACTTAACACCACTTAACACCTTTTGGATGAACTGAACCACCAATTTGTATCAAGTCATCTTGCTGGAAATCAGTACCTGAATACTTGTTCTTGAGTGGCTAAATGAGCACAAATTTGAATGATTGCTGACATAATTTGTATAATTAATTAAATGGGGTAAACCTGTGAGCAGCTGAAGTGTCACATGAGATCAATAATAATACCTCTGCTTGTGGAAGGCCCCAGAATTCTTCTACCTAACAAACAGCATAATGAAGACAGAAGTGGTACAATAATCAAAGACAAAGTTTTGGAAAAGTATCAATATTTAATTATAAAACATCCAATTAATAAATGGAACGTTTCTAGCATAACTGCTAGAGAGGATGATTACAGAGGTCTAAGGAGTAATGGGGCAAAATCAAAGTCTCATAAATTCACTCTTATTAGTTACCAAAAACAATGTGCCTGAAAAACTGTATCTTAACTTTGAGAAAACGGTGCAGACTATGCATACTTAAACCTGCACTTTAGTCCATGTAAAATTGCACATTCTGTTTGCATATAATTAAATTCATTATTTCTTTTACTTGTCTAATGACATGATTTGCCTTCATGTGAGGGGTGATTCATTGTGCCCATACCTCGGGGCCCACAGTGTAATAATCTGTCCCTAACTGCTACAGCACATGATGATATTAATTTTGGTGGCAAACATTGGTGATGTCATTTATGACAAGCACCTTGGAGAAACTGTATAGTTTTTTGGCTCCACCTACTGTTTCTGACAAGGAACACATTTTGTAGTTGGTGGGTTTTGAGAATCAATATGTAAAGCTACAAGCTACAGTAAATGTACTACACAACTGTGCTGCAATTTTGACTTCACAGTAAATGGAAAGTGTAATTTTGTGCGCTTTATAGATGTTAATATAACCAAATGTGTTCATACCCTTTTTTCAGGTATGAGGGGAACACCAGGCACTAGAAAATGAGCTGGTGTTGATATAAAACACATATAGTACCTTATATCACTTTTTGATGAGAAGAAATGCATCTACAAGAGCAGATTGGCAGGTTTGTGCATGCCAGATAAGAGCAGGAGTCTATGCTTTATTTAAAGGTGCATTAGGTAGTATTTAATTAAGAAAAAATTTAATATTTGAATTGGAATTGAATAAGATAGCATTTAAATGTTTTTCAACTCAAATGTTTTTCAAATGTTTTTCATACAAAGCATGCATTTATTTATTATTATTATTTTTTTTACCTTCTTATAGTTTATGAAAGAAAGACTCCAATCCATTTGGAGGAAATGTTCTGGATGTTTTGTTGTCACATAGTGGCCTGAACTATATATACATATTTCTGCATTATTCTACATATTTTTTCTCATTCTTTTATTGCTAGTGACAAATAGAAAATGTCTAGTGCACCTTTAATTTCTTTAATTAAATTATTCATTTTTTACAAGTTATATATAATATATTATTTCTATTAATTCATAATTGTATATTGATTAATTGATAAAAATCTTTTTTTTTGTTTGTTCATTTGTTTGTGTGTTTGTTCCAAAGTTGATCTACTTTTTGTTAATATTAATCATTCTTTATATTTATTATTTTAATTAATGATCTATATTTAATAATTACATCTATAAAAAAATGAAATTATCTATCTATCTATCTATCTATCTATCTATCTATCTATCTATCTATCTATCTATCTATCTATCGCTAATTATTATAAAATATCATTTTTTATTAAGTAAGTAATTTTAATGTTTAACCCAGCCATTAGGGGGGCACAAGCCAGTGTACTCTTAGTGCCGGTCCCAAGCCCGGGTAAATGGGGAGGGTTGCGTTAGGAAGGGCATCCAGCGTAAAACATGTGCCAAATCAAATATGCGGATCACAAATGAGAATTTCATACCGGATCGGTCGAGGCCCGGGTTAACAACGACCGCCACAGGTATCGTTAGCCGACAGGGTACCGGTGGAAATTGGGCTACTGTTGGCCGAAGGAGGAGAAGGAGAGGAGGAAGACGTCTACAGAGATGGCAGGAAAAGAAGCAGTGTAGGAGAGTAGAGGTTCGGGTTGGTACTTTAAATGTTGGTACTATGACGGGTAAAGGGAGAGAGATAGCTGATATGATGGAGAGGAGAAAGGTAGATATGTTGTGTGTTCAGGAGACCAAGTGGAAAGGGAGTAAGGCCAGGAACATTGGAGGTGGGTTTAAACTGTTTTATCATGGTGTGGATGGGAAGAGAAATGGTGTAGGGGTGATTCTGAAGGAAGAGTACAGTAAGAGTGTAGTGGAGGTGAAGAGAGTTTCTGATAGGGTGATGATCGTGAAGGTGGAAGTTGAAGGGATGATGATAAATGTCATCAGTGCCTATGCTCCACAAGTTGGCTGTGAGATGGAGGAGAAAGAAAGATTCTGGAGTGAATTAGATGAAGTGGTAGATGGTGTACCTAGGAAAGAACGATTGGTGATTGGGGCAGACTTTAATGGGCATGTAGGTGAAGGGAACAGAGGTGATGAGGAGGTGATGGGTAGGTATGGTTTTAAGGAGAGGAATGTGGAAGGGCAGATGGTGGTAGATTTTGCTAAAAGGATGGAAATGGCAGTGGTGAACACGTATTTTAAGAAGAAGGAGGATCATAGGGTGACGTATAAGAGTGGAGGAAGGTGCACACAGGTGGATTATGTTCGGTGTAGGAGATGCAACCTGAAGGAGATTGGAGACTGTAAGGTGTTGGCGGGGGGACAGTGTAGCTAGACAGCATCGGATGGTGGTCTGTAGGATGGTTTTGGAGGCGAAGAAGAAGAGGAGGAAAGTAAGGTTTGAAAGAAGAATAAGATGGTGGAAACTGAAGGAGGAAGAGTGTAGTGTGAGGTTCAGGGAAGAGGTCAGACAGGGGCTTGGTGGTGGTGAAGAGGTGCTGGATGATTGGGCAACTACTGCAGGAGTGATGAGGGAGGCAGTTAGAAAAGTACTTGGTGTGACATCTGGAAATAGAAAGCAAGACAAGGAGACGTGGTGGTGGAATGAGGAAGTGCAGGAGAGCATTAGGGGAAAGAGATTGGCAAAACAGAAGTGGGATCGACAGAGTGATGAGAAAAGTAGGCAGGAGTACAAGGAGATGCGGCAGCAGGTTAAAAGGGATGTGGCGAAAGCCAAGGAAAAGGCATATGAGGAACTGTATAAGAGGTTGGACACTAAGGAAGGAGAAAAGGATTTATACCAATTGGCCAAGCAGAGGGACCGAGCTGGGAAGGATGTACTGCAAGTTAGAGCAATAAAGGATGGAGAGGGAAATGTGTTGACTAGTGAGGAGAGTGTGTTGAGAAGATGGAGGGAGTATTTTGAGCAGCTGATGAATGAGGAAAATCAGAGAGAGAGAAGGTTGGAGGATGTGGAGTTGGTGAAGCAGGATGTAGATAGGATTAGTAAGGAGGAAGTGAGAGCAGCGATTAAGAGGATGAAGAATGGAAAGTCGGTTGGACCAGATGACATACCGGTAGAAGCGTGGAGATGTTTAGGAGAGATGGCAGTGGAGTTTTTAACCAGATTGTTTAACAGGATTCTGGAAGGGGAGAGGATGCCTGAGGAATGGAGAAGGAGTGTGCTGGTACCGATCTTTAAGCATAAGGGAGATGTGCAGACCTGCAGTAACTACAGGGGAATTAAGTTGATCAGTCACACCATGAAGTTATGGGAAAGAGTAGTGGAAGCCAGGCTGAGAGAAGAGGTGACCATCTGTGAGCAACAGTATGGTTTCATGCCGAGGAAGAGCACCACAGATGCCTTATTTGCTTTGAGGATGTTGATGGAGAAGTATAGAGAAGGACAGAAGGAGCTGCATTGTGTATTTGTGGATTTAGAGAAAGCGTACGACAGGGTGCCGAGAGAGGAGTTGTGGTATTGTATGAGGAAGTCAGGTGTGTCAGAGAAGTATGTGAGGGTGGTGCAGGACATGTATGAGGACAGTGTGACGGCAGTAAAGTGTGCAGTAGGTACGACAGACTGGTTCAGGGTGAAGGTTGGACTGCATCAAGGATCGGCCCTGAGCCCTTTCCTGTTTGCAGTGGTGATGGACAGGTTGACGGACGAGGTCAGACAGGAGTCTCCCTGGACTATGATGTTTGCAGATGATATTGTGATTTGTGGTGAGAGTAGAGAGCAGGTTGAGAAGAGCCTGGAGAGGTGGAGATATGCGCTGGAGAGAAGGGGAATGAAAGTCAGTAGGAGTAAGACAGAGTACATGTGTGTGAATGAGAGGGAGGGCAGTGGAGTGATGCGGTTGCAGGGAGAAGAGGTGAAGAAGGTGGAGGAGTTCAGGTACCTGGGGTCAACAGTGCAAAGTAATGGAGAGTGTGTTATGGAAGTAAAGAAAAGAGTGCAGGCAGGGTGGAGTGGGTGGAGAAGAGTGACAGGAGTGATTTGTGATAGAAGAGTATCTGCAAGAATGAAAGGAAAAGTTTATAGGACTGTGGTGAGACCTGCGATGTTGTATGGATTAGAGACAGTGGCATTGAGTAAAAGACAGGAGGTGGAGCTGGAGGTAGCAGAGCTGAAGATGTTGAGGTTTTCGTTGGGAGTGACGAGGATGGACAAGATTAGAAATGAGTTTATTAGAGGGACAGCACATGTAGGATGTTTTGGTGACAAGGTGAGGGAGGCGAGATTGAGATGGTTTGGACATGTGCAGAGAAGGGACATGAATTATATTGGTAGAAAAATGCTGAAGATGGAGCCACCAGGTAGGAGGAAAAGAGGAAGGCCAAGGAGGAGGTTCATGGATGTGGTGAGGGAAGACATGCAGGTAGTTGGTGTAAAAGAGGCAGATGTAGAGGACAGGGTGGTATGGAGACGGATGATCCGCTGTGGCGACCCCTAATGGGAGCAGCCGAAAGAAGAAGAAGAAGAAGAAGAAGAAGAAGTAATTTTAATGTTAATCTATTTTTAAATAACTAATTAAATTATTTCTGTCTTTCTTAATTTTTTTTATTGTTATTTACACCCATTTCCTCTGACTCTTTAACATGGACCAATCCTAAATGTAAGAACCACAGAGTGTATAAACTTCTTGTTCGCTCACTATCTAGTGCACACTTGTAGTAAGCGTGGAGGTTTGGAATCCAGCCTCCGTGTTAGTCACCAGTCCCAGGGTAGCCGGGTCACGTGATCACACGCCCACTCTTTTCAAACGCCATGTTGCCGAGGTTCTCGGTTTAGTTGGAGAGATTTGGCTCCTGCAGACTGTCCGCTTTTAAACTGTGAGCGCTTTAATAACACACATTCACCTGCACACTGTATACAATTTAAATACCACTTCACAGTTTAGTAGTGTGGGAGTTTTTGGTGAGACCATTTTCCAGGCTGTTGGGTAAATAAGCATTTGTTTTGGTTGGGATTGTGGGCGGGACAGTTAGTTAGTTAGCCACCTAGCTAGTTAGCCATGCTAAATGCTTGTAGATCTTAAATCCGTGAACGCAGCAACATAAATCTAGTCTAACAGTAAATGTTTATATGTAGTGTATCTCTGTTTCGTGGTTTTTAGTTCCTGTTGTAATAACGTGATTAAATGTTTTTGTTTTCTTGTTATGGACCGAGTAGCAGAAGCTGCGCGCTTCCTCGCGCCAAATTTATTTGAACTCGGTGACTGATGGCTAAAGCTAGCAACAGTGATGTAGAGTCATTTTGTGCTCGGTATCACCTGGTTAGGAAGCAAAGCTCTTATACTTATTAATATTACACCCCTCTTGTTGTATGCAGAAGTTTTCTTAAGAATCTTATACCCATTATAAATCGTTTTCTGCGGTGGATTGTGTTATTGATGCTGAAATACACTGAACTGATGCAGTTGTCAGTTTCTTTCTCACTCCTTATTCATTAATAGGAAAGCGTGTTGTTTAAAGTAATAATCTCCCGCATCTATGAGTTTGTGTAATGAATATGTGCTCCAGATGTGTGCCTTAATAATCCAGTATTGAATTCACCACCTAGGACTCTCTGGAGATGACTGACACCATGGAGGTTGAGATGGAGACAGCTCCTCCAATAGAAGCCATCAATGACACATCTAATAAAGAGGAGCAAGATGAATCAGGACCACACAAACCCAAGAGCAGGATATGTATGTCATGCTGCATTATTCATTTGTCTATAATAATAAAGAAATCGAACCATGGCTATTTAACTACAATTTTTCTTTGTGCTGTTATTCTTGAGTTATCAGTATATAAATATATCAGCATATAAAACGTCTTTTTATTTAAAAATCTCATGGAATCAAAAGTTGCTTCAATTAGTTAAGTGCTTTAATTGATTTTTATTTTTTGCATCTTTTGCTAAACATACCGATACAAAAGTACAGCAATAATCCTTAACTGAATGCCTGTATTCTGTGCGAACCGCTAATATTTTTTTTCCCCCCCGCATATTTTTTAGGATTTTTGGATTCTTAAATTATACAAAATATTCAACATTTTTAAATCAGTGTTTATTTCTGTTACAAAATAAAATAAGTTATTTGAGTAGCAATTCAGCTGCGGTGACAAAAAAAAAAAAAAAGTCATTTTTATCATCAAATGCTCATCTCTCTTTTGGCTGCTGACAGCACTGCAGAAGGTCTTCGTTCTCTTGTTGAAAGCTTTTTTTTTTTGCATGTTTGTTTAATATTTGCTGTATGTTAGTAAGCAGATTTGATCAGAGTGCGAGATCTGACCTTTTAGTCCCCTGTTGAATAGCCCTGTTCCACAGTTTGTCCATCTGATGGTTTACCTGCTTTGCCTTTTTGAAACATTTTCTGCTTTTCTTACTTTCAGATCCAGGGGAGATCATTGAAGGAAAACGAGAGAAGAAGACAGTCCAGAGACTTAATATGCAGATGGGTAAACCAAAAGAAAAGCTAAAAATTGAGAGTATAGGCCACGGATACAAATTAGGAGACATTGCTCGTGTCAACCACGCCATCGGAAAGCTCAAGGCCCCACAGCTGAAACCTCTCCACAAGATTCTATATGATCGACCAGGAGCAGTAAGCGTTAATCTCATTAACCGTTTACTAATTCCATTATATAATTATAAAAAAAAGTAATAGTGAACACTGTTTCAAACATTTTTAACAGGTCTCTTCATTAAGGAAAAACCTTCGCTTATTTAACGGATTTTCATTTGAAATTGACAGTGACTCTTACAACAAAAAGAAGGAGAAACTACAAAAGTAGGGAATCACGTTTTTGTTTTGTATTAACACATGTATATCTGTACTGTGATATATTATTTGGACAAGTTTATAACATGATCCAAAGGCTGTTATTTGTCTGTTGTGCAGGCTCCCTAAAATACAGCTCAGGACTATTTGTCAAATTCTTGATCTTGAAATAAGTGGAACTCAGAGTGTTCTAGTTGATCGGATCATGCAGTTTATTATAAAACCCACGAATTCAGGCAAGGTAAGTCAAGCATGTTGAAATTCGTTTTAGATCGTGTGTGTGTGTGTGTGTGTGTGTGTGTGTGTGTGTGTGTGTGTGTGTGTGTGTGTGTGTGTGTGTGTGTATGTTATAATGAGCATTCAAATGGTCTTTAAGGATGCTTTTCTTTAATAGAGTTGTTTTTTCCTGATTAGCCAGTTATTTTGAAAAAGAAAAAAAAGAAGAAAACAACAAAAGATGCCAAACAAGAGAAGAAAATTTCATCAAAGAGCAAGCAGCAGCAGCAGCAATTCGAAAGTTTAAAGTCTAAAGCAATAGTTACTGATTCCAGTAGCGATGAAGATGATGATAAAAGTAAAAACGAGGATGGCGAGAAGTCAGACAGCCAAAAACATGGTGATAAAAGTAATTCTGAAGAGGAGGACATTGACTCAGATGAAAGTCCAGAAGATGACAATGATGAAGTGGTGGGTAAAACTCATAATTTCTCTGTCATAATTTTTATAATATTTCATTTATTAGTTAAAAATCAGAATACTGTTTTTATTATTATTTGTTTTGTTTTTTAAGAAGCTTGAGTAACAAAACAAAGAGTGTCACTTCAGTAGAAGTACTTTACAGTCCACCCCCGATAATTTGCGGTTCGGAACTCGTGACTTGAAAAATTTGGGTTCTTAAAATTCACGGAAATCCGCAGCGGGACCGAATGTTCAGGAACGTTAGGAATAACATTTTAAACTCTGTATTCACTAACAAATTTCATAATTTCTTTTAAAACACATTATTGTATTAAAATGACAATGTCTAGATGAATTCACTATGGTATCTTGGGGGCTGCGGGGGTGCATCCAAAATTCGACTGGTGGGGGGTCATAGAACGTAACCCCCACGAATTCTGGGGGACCACTGTAATCTGTAAAATAATTCTCAAGAAGGTTACTTAAACTATTCACATACAAAATCTCACATCAGGAACACAAATTATGTTTGACAGCTTTTCTGTGAAAGTTGGTTGATACTTTCTACTTCAAATCATATACTTTCAGAATAAACATAAGGCTGATGCACTGTTAATGAATGAGATGTACATGTGTTTAATTTTGTTTTGTTGCCAGTTAATCATCAAAATGAATCTTTGTTTATCTTGTTGATTTATATGCCTTAATGCAGAAATCAAAGTCAAAGAAACCCAGTAGTAAAAAGAAACCCACCAGCAAGAAGGAACCGAAACAGGACAGTGAATCTGACCAGACTGTGTCTGATGATGATGATGATGATGATGATGATGATGATGATGATGATGAGTCGGCTGAAGAGACACCTCCAAAAAAGGTTAGATGCGGTAAATTTATTTAAAGTGCAAATGAATCAGATATGGATGCACAGCTTAAGGAGTGACACGCATTGTCATAGATCATATTATTATTATTATTAATTAAATTATTATTTTTTTTATTCGTAAATAAATCGCGTTTACTGAGTCTGTCTGTTCATGGATGACTTTATTTCATATATTCAAAGGTTAAAAAGAAACCAGCTACTCAGAAGGAAGTGAAGGCCAAGCCTGATCCTAAAACAAAGAAAGCAGACAGCAGTAGCAGCAGGAAGAAAAATGCTGCAAGCAAGATCAAATGTAAGTTGGTCAGAGTTTTCCCAGCATACATGTTGGCAGTCATAATCTGATAGAACAGGCTTCTGCTTTTATGAGGTATTACCATTTACCCTTTCCGGTCTACAGTAGCAGTCAAAACTCTGGAAATTAAAACATTTTATTTTTAAGAAACACAGAATATGTGAATTTCACATTTTTGCATTACTTTAGTCCAATTAAGACGATCCTAAAAGCACCCAAATGTATGCACAAAGGTTTGTGTACACCTCAGCATCAAACTCTCTTGTTTTATTTCCTGTAACTGTTGCCACAAAGGGAGAACACACAACTGATATTTTTGTATGTAGTGGCATTCACTTCCTTACTGGAACGAAGAGCCCCAAACTTGTTTCAGCATTAGTGTCCCTGTGGAGAAAACAATGGCCATGAAGACATTGTTTTGCAAGATTGGAGTGGAAGAACAGTAGTGTCTCCGCAGCCTTTGAAGCCTTCCCAGAAGAGTGGAAGTTATTATAACAAACAGGGACTGATTAGTTTGTGATTTTCAAAAAAGCATATATAGGTTTTTTTATTAGATTAAATGATGTTCTATTTAAAATGAAGTTAATTGTAGATGTCAATAAGCTGGAGAAACCTTGCCACCCAATGTGCCTCATGGTGTGGGAGGAGCTAAATCTAAGTAAGTCAGTAATCTCAGACCCTACTCTTTCACAAAGCAACTCAAAAGCAAAACCTGACATGAATATGACCACATATAAAATTCTCAACAGATAAAAATATATGAAGTGAACTACTGGTCATGATAATATTGCAGTTTAAGGCAATCTTAATTGCTAATCATTTATATCAGGACATGCTTACATGCTTTCCACAGTGTTATCATTATAATGAGGAAAATTACTCGTTTTTTTTGTCGCATACAGATTACAAATACAGTGTACCTCTACATTTCATCTACAAGCAAGATCTAACTTTAGTTCCAAATGTTCTCCGATCATTTATAGCCAGTTCTTTGTAAACACACGCAGGTCCTCTCTTCCAGCTTTGGCTTAAGTTTTGGCAGGTGTTTTGTGTATGATATGTGTGATATGTTTTTTTTTTGTTCATCACAACCTTGCAACAGCCATGAGAATGATTTCAATGCATTCTTCTTTTGCCATGGGCATTCATACTAACTGTCTGGGGGGAAAAAAATAAATAAATCATATGTGATATCTGTGCAACAAATTGCATTAACCAATCTTATTTTTTGATAAATCATTCACAGCATATAATGGCAGTAATAATTTATATTGTGATTGCTTTGACTGCAGTATTAGCATGTTGCATCCCTCTCTTTAGGGTATGACTAGCAATGGGCTAAATCACAATCATACTGCTAGTCAATGTAATTGTGGGCAATTAAAAAAAAAATAATAATAATAATTTTATCTCAAAACCTAAATTGTGATCTATGAGATGTAAAGGCTTGAGATAATCTGAATTAGAAGGTTGACTTTAAATCTTTTATTTCCTTTTGTTTCAGTGGTGATTGAAAGCTCAGATGATGATGATGAACCTCTAATCAAGATGATTAAAAGGCCACCAAGCGATGAACAGTTGAAATCAGCTGTCAAAGACCTCCTGAAAGATGCAAACCTGGAGGTAGTGACGATGAAGCAGATTTGCCAACAGGTGATGTTTTAAATCTCCACCCTGAAACACATTCAGTATTTTTATATGAAATATTTAAAGGCTTAACTATTTTTGTGCTAATTTTTTAGTTTTGGATTTGTATGAGAATGAAGCTGACATTGCAGAAAGTTTTTTAATGCCAATATTCTCAAACAGATTTCACACCATTTCCAGTGGCATTCAGTGTCATAGCAATGTGAAATTTGACATTGAAGTAATGGGGCTACAAAAGAACTTGACTTAAGATTTAGAATGCAGTGCAGTATCAACTAAGTTTGTTGACTTGATGTCTAGTCTAGACTCAGTGGTTGTTAGTCACATCAAGGTCAGTACTAGAAATGTGTTTCATTCATAAATGTTTGAAAGACTATTAAAAAAAAAAAGAACAAACAACACATTAGGTTGCAGTTTCCAGATACTTTTTCAGGTTCCTTACTGAGTCGTTTGATTCTTTATGAATTGCTGCTCGGTCATCTACAGGACTCTCAAAAGTCTCCACACATTTTTCAAAACCAAAATCTAACTTTAGTTACAAATATTCTTTCCCATTTCTTTGTAAACACACACAGGTCCTCTCTTTCAGCTTAGGTGTCCGTTTTGGCAGGTGTTTTGTGTGTGATGTGCTTGGCATTTTTTTATTTTTATTTTTTTATTTATTGATTTTTTTTATTCCATCGCAACCTTGCAACAGCCATGAGAATTATATAAATTAGGGCTGTCAAAATTAACATATTAATAACGTGTTGACACAAATTCATTTCAACTGCACTAATTTTAATTAACGAGATTAATGCAGCGTGCATTTGTTTGACCCACTTTATTTAAAAATAAATAAATATAAAAGAGGCAAAATTAAAACCTTCATAATAACACACATTTATTCACGATGTATTTTCTTTATTCAGAAAAAAATAAAATAATAAATTAAATAAACTCCACCGAAATTTTTTTATTTTCATTTTGTATAGTTGTTTGTTTTACTGATTTACCAAGTCTCAAATCAAGCATCGAAATCTGCTATGATGAACACATCCGTCCATGTAGAAACATGGCAAATGTTCAGGTGTCCTGATGATTTACATAATTTAAAACACCCTCATTACTTTAAAACATGTACAGTTCTATTTTGTCTTCATGCTCTATGTTGAGTCTGGTTTCACTAATTATAAACATACATTTGAATAAAACATCTATATTTGTCAATGCCAATGTAGATTAGAGTATTAAAAACTTGAAAACTACTAATTTATGGTACATTTTGAACAGCTAAAAATGCGCAATTAAGTTGTTAAACTTAAACATTAACTTATTAATTATTAAAAAAGAATAATATAATATACTATAATTATAATATAAACCATGTATTATATTTTAGTAGGCGTCAGACTGGTTTAAGGTGGAGGTTGGACTGCATCAAGGATCGGCTCAGAGCCCTTTCCTGATTGCAGTGGTGATGGACAGGTTGACGGACGAGGTCAGACAGGAGTCTCCATGGACTATGATGTTTGTGGATGATATTGTGATTTGTGGTGAGAGTAGGGAGCAGGTTGAGAAGAGCCTGGAGAGGTGGAGAAAAGGGGAATGAAAGTCAGTAGGAGTAAGACAGTACATGAGTGTGAATGAGAGGGAGGGCAGTGGAGTGGTGCAGTTGCAGGGAGAAGAGGTGGAGAAGGTGGAGGAGTTCAGGTACCTGGGGTCAACAGTGCAAAGTAATAGTGAGTGTTTTAGAGAAGTGAAGAAAAGAGTGCAGGCAGGGTGGAGTGGGTGGAGAAGAGTGACAGGAGTGATTTGTGATAGAAGGGTATCATTGACTTCTGAGAATGATGAAGAATGACCTTTTTTATTTATTTTTAATATTATGTTTTCTTTTAGGTCTATGACCTTTATCCTGACTTTGACCTGACAGCCAGGAAAGATTTCATCAAGCAGACAGTGACCAGTGTGAGTAAATAAAAGTTAAATTTTTACACCATGGCCATCTTCTTTTACTTATGTTTTTATGTGTATAAAAATGGCGTTGTATAATAATCATAATATAGGATTCATCTTCTGTTAAATGTTCTCTAATATTTTATATTAGATTATTTAAATATACATTACATTATTTACAAATATTTTAATGTTATAATGTATTTACTTTTCCCTTTTTCTTCAGTTAATATCCTAACAGGAGGAAGCTAATCTATTTTTGAAGAACAGTGTGCAGAGTTGCAGAAGAGTGTATAGTCATCCTATTTTCATAAATACAGTTGTTCATTTTTTTTTTTATATATTTTTTTGCAGATTTATCAAACGTTTGTGCGTTCTTTTTGTATAGCTTTATATTTGAGAAAACATGGATGATTTTGTATAGTACATCTACATTTATATAGTACATAATGTTTTACATATTACCCCCCCCACACACACACACACACAAATGTTTTCCTAATTTTTGATGTACATTTTTCCCTCGTCGAGATGCATCTAATCTTAAAATGTTTGATTGCTAAATGTGTGTTTGATCAGTGTACAGGTGTGCTGTTTTCCCCTATTTTTTGTCTGAAAATGTGGTCTGTTTCTCATTGTTTAGTTTCAGTTCTGATATTTATTACTTTTATTATTAAATTAGTGGTGCAGGAAGACAAATCGAATTTCCCCTGGCTACAATTGTCCGATCAGCATATTTGGTGTGCAAATTAAAATGTATTATAGGACTTACAGCTTATTAGAAGCTCATGATCATTAATTTAAAATCAAGCAAACCGCATGTGGAAATAATCACGTTTAACAACAAGAACCTTTCCGGCAATGTGGTATATATATTTATTACTCCCTAAATGATTTGTGAGTCCAAACGGCTACCGTTGTAGCTTTTCTTAATAAGGTGATTATACTTTAGTCTTTTATTTGGAAAAGATGTGGTTGATATTTACATGGCTTGAGGAAAGTTTATGATTATTTAAGCATTAGCTGTTTGTTAAAGGTATGTGGAAATTTGACTTCCTGGACTTGTCCATTAATACACCTTTTTATATATATATATATATATATATATATATATATATATATATATATATATATATATATATATATATATATATATATATATAAAATTTACACAGTACAGACCAAAAGTTTGGACACACCTTCTCATTCAAAGATTTTTCTTTATTTTCATGACTATGAAAATTGTAGAGTCACACTGAAGGCATCAAAACTATGAATTAACACATGTGGAATTATATTCATAACAAAAAAGTGTGAAACAACTGAAAATGTCATATTATAGGTTCTTCAAAGTAGCCACCTTTTGCTTAGATTACTGCTTTGCACACTCTTGGCATTCTCTTGATGCCTACTTTGAAGAACCTACAATATGACATATTTTCAGTTCACTTTTTTGTTATGTATATAATTCCACATGTGTTAATTCATAGTTTTGATGCCTTCAGTGTGACTCTACAATTTTCATAGTCATGAAAATAAAGAAAACTTTTTGAATGAGCAGGTGTGTCCAAACTTTTGGTCTGTACTGTATATATAATATATATAAAATTTTGGTCTGTACTGTATATATAATACATACAGTACAGACCAAAAGTTTGGACACACAAGGTGTGTCCAAACTTTTGGTCTGTACTGTATATATATGAGAGCAACAATGCATAGGTTTGTTTGATTTATGTCTTATTTTCTTGGTTTGTTTTGAATATAGATCGATAATATTAAGAATTTTCTGCAGATAATGTTTACAATTTTTTTCTGACTTTCTGGTATGAGCAGGCAAATAACTGCTCCACTAAGAATACACATTAGAGATGGCATGCTAGTGTGTAAAAATCTTCTCTTTTTTTAATAAACTGGTTTTATATTTAACAGAATACTTTTTCAGTATCAAATTCTTTCACAACTTGCTGCCATGATTATAATTCCAAATGACTTCTTTTTTTTTTTTTTTTTATTTTTTTTTTTTATTATTGATTTTCTGAAGTTATGCACTTCTTTACTCTGTGTATGTAAAGAAATGTCACAACTAAGTCACGGAAATAAAAAGTTTTTTTTTTTATTAACCTGATTTTCCTTTTTTATTTTAAACCCCTTTAGAGGACATGCAAAATTATTTAAGACGCTTATTGTTACAAAGGTGGGTCTATAGATCAGTTTTGAAAGTAAGGTGTGAGTGTTCTTTAATGTGATTGGTTCCTGATTCTCTCAACCAGTTCATTCTTTTCCTCCCATTCACACACAGTGATGCAGCTTGTACTTGAATATGATTATTGATCCTGTATTGTGTTTTCAAAACTAGTAATGGTAGTATCCGTAACAAAACACCTTGCAGCCATAACAAGCACATCTTCAGTGGAACAAACTACACTTTAAGGAACAAAGGTACTAATAGATAACATGCCTTGACACAGTTGGTAATTGTGCATTTAATAAAAGAAGTTGGTACATTGTGTGACGTTAATTGAAATTGCATGCAATCATTTGCAAATCTTCTCATCTGTTTTGGGACAACCTGATCCAGATTTTAAATGTCATAATTGTGCAGCTTCTGTGCACATTTGTAGAGCGAATCGTTTCTTTTTTCATTAAACATTCTTTCATTTGTTATTTTTAAAGTTGTGTACTCCTGTAAATTTGAAAACTATTACGTGTGTTGCTTTGAATTCATATTAATATGGTGAGAGACTGAACAAATTCAGCAATTACAGCTCGTACGTAACTGCACTTATAATGCACAAATTAAGCAAACAACCGAGCCTTAGCTTTCACAAATACACACACAAACAAATCACACCAATGTGCTTGTAAAAAAAAAAAAAAGGGAATGGCTTTGTGCTATTACTTGGGAAAAATTTGAGGGTTCAAAGGCTTTAATAGGCAGCATGGATGTCAGCATTTTTGAGGAACATGTGATTATAGACTTATTGAAGTACAGGGTGTTTTTCTGCAGGAACTTGTTTTGGCCTCTTAGTTCCAGTAAAGGCAAATTTGTGATCCTACAGTATGCAAATACATTCTGTACAAGTTTATACTTGTAACTCTTAGTGTGATGTGATCTGGCTACAAGAAATGCATTGTCCATACATTTTTTGTTGAGAAAGCAACTTGCAAACAACAGATTGCTAAAAAGCTAATAATAAAAATATAAGTGGTGAAAATTATCTACAATCAGCAGTGGGAATCTCTAATAATGAAAAAGTTACTAAGTATGTATTTAAATGTGTATTAGTTTATATGGAACAAAAAAGCTTAAACTGCAAAACCTAGTTAAACTATATGGTATGGCATAATGTATTATATCTGAGTGACAAATATTTTCTGAATAATTATGTCCAAGTACCAAGTTAGGAAATATGGTAGGATTAAAGATTAATATGCAGTTTTCTCACACATGCAGAAGTCTTAAAAAAAAAAAAAACTTGGCTAAAAATCAGAATGACTTTGGACCATCAGTCTGCTTAAGTCAGGGGTGTCCAATCTCTTTCACAACAAGAGCCACACCTGATAGTCATTGAAAAAAATTTTAAACAGGTAGAGTTCTGTGTGACCATTGCTTGGTTAGAATGGAAACCTACAAGTAATGTAAATCATTCATGACAGGAGTGGGGGAAAGGGTTTGGTAACCAGTGTTCAAATTCAGGGGGGGTCTGGGACACCCATAAGGCATTGCCCCCCCACCCACCCCATGACAAGTAAAAAATAGATTTAGGATTATTTTAGTAAAAAATATATGAATTACACAACAACTGGGAACCCCATAAGACTTGACTCAATTCAAGCACTGTTTGTAACCAAGTTTTCTCATGCTTGTAAAATGAAGTGTGGCCTTTTAAACCATACAATTCAAACATTAGCAGAATGTACAGAAAATACAATGGTTATAAATTGTTAAAATGCTTTCATGACAGTTTTGTTGCAGATTCCAGAGTCACCTTATCATGAAACAGACACTTGCATGGAAATTGTTTCGCACTGATAAGCATACAGCTATTTTGACTTGTGTTAGTCCCTGATTACTAAAAACTCTACGTATCTACAGCACGTATGCATAATTTGCGACACTTTCCGGAAAGCACATAATAGGTTTACATATCTATGATAACATACTTTTTATTATCATGCCAAAGAGTTAATATGGCCATTCCTTGTCATCGCGAAGATGGCCTTCATAGACTCTATAAAACAATAAAAAGGTATCTCCTGCATTCTGTAATAATCACATCTCGTGGTGTCCTATGGTTCTAATTTGTACTTTTTTTCTCGCAATTCTGACTTTATCTCACAGTTCTAAGAAAAAAGTCGCAATTACCTTTTTTATTATTATGTGGCGGTAACAGGCTTCCATGTTTTTTTTATTCTATATCAATCAGTGTTTGACTCATTAATATCGTTCTATTGATAGATTTGTGTGCTAAGAGTCTTTTCACATAAACTGAGTTGATATTTCGTGGCAGAAATTATGACATTATAGCCATAATAAATAGTACTTGGATAATTATTTACATTTGAAGGTAAATACTTTTGTGCTTTTACTTAAGTGTAAGTTTAAAGGGAGCACTTGTACTTTTACTAGGGGAATATTTCTACCTACTGTATCTTTACTCTAACTCAAGTGCATGCTTTGTTTACTTCGTCCATCATGGGGAATATTTGTGATCTTGGGAAAACACGTTTTTTTTTTTTTATTAATTAAAGAAAAATGTTTTAGTGATATCGGTATAATGGGGCAGAAAAAAATCCACAATTTGAATGGTTTACTGAACATCTGAGCACTTTGCAACCAAACAGAAGTCAATATCTGAGGATTGGTTGAGACGCGTGATCCCGATCACGTGATCTGGAACGACCGCTCGAAGGTGCATAGTTGGAAAGTGGCGCATGCGTAAAGTGTGACATCATGACGTTAGACATACGTGTCTCGTCAGTGTACTTGCAATCAAAACTGGTATCGCTGTGTTTGGAATCTAACTGGTATCGCTGGTTGCTGATTGTTGGAGGTGGTTCGTTGTAGCTCAGCCAACTGCTCGAGGTTATATATGTGATTGGTGCAATGGGCGGTTTCTTTTTTGCAAATAGTCGATGTTTCGTTCGGCAGATGTTTCCGGTCTTTCCTGCCATGTTGAGCCGACAGTACAGTCTGGATATTTGCACAGAGCTGCTGCGGACCCGGGGATTCATCAATGGCCGCTGGGTTTCGGCCTCGTCCACTTTCCCTGTGCTGGATCCGGCCACTGGACAAGAGCTGGCTCAGGTCTCAGACTGTGGACCTCAGCAGGCCCAGGAAGCTGTTAGTGCCGCTTACAAAGCATTTTCCTCATGGAAGAGTCAGACTGCAAAGGTAAACAAAAACCCTGATGTTATTCTATAAACAGTCCACAAGACACTGTCCTGCAGTATATACATCTGCAGAACTATGCAGTCGTGCCCATATATTTATATAGGACTTGTAAATTAAATGTTAATAAAAAAACAATAATCATAAAATTGCATCTATTTCTTTTATGTAGTTCTGACCTGAACAAGGTTTGCATATAGTTTGCAAGACGCAATTTCATATGCATTTGATTCTTAATACTGTGCCTTGTTGCCTGCATGATCATAAATGCTTATGTTTTGTGATCGCTGTATGAGTCCCTTGTTTGTCCTAAACAGTTAAACTGGCCATTCTTCTTAAGAGAAACCATCCAGGAGCTGCACATTATCTAGTTTTCCTGCACGTTTTGCATGTTTGATACCTTTTCATCAGTGACTATATAATTTTTGGTTTTGACTACATTCATCTTTTCACACTTAGGACAGCTAATCCCCGCACCAAGCTGCCACATCTGGGTCCATGAGCAAGGCCCTTCACCCCATAGCTGCTTAGTTGTATGAATAAATGTAAGTCGCTCTGGATAAGGGCATCTGCCAAATGCCGTAAATGTATAAAGCGGCGAACATTTGTTAATTTTCCAAGAAGGCAACATAATGCATTAAGATGATTTAATGTTAATTCTTATTAGTCTGTAGGAAAAACATGTAAAATATGTAAAACCAAGAGCACAGCGACGACTAATCCAAAAGACCCCATAACAACATCCAAAAAACTGCAGGCCTCAGTTAAGGTCAATGTTCATGACTCCACTATAATAAAGAGACTGGGCAAATATGAGACGGAAACCGCTGCTGAGCAAAAGGAACATCTAAAGGTTCGTCTCAGTTTAGCCAGAAAACATCTTGATTCCTCTTTTGGGAAAATACTCTGTGGACTGACGAGACAAAAGTTGAACTTTTTGGAAGGTGTGTGTCTCATTATGTCTGGTGTAAAAGTAACACCGCATTTCAGAAAAAGAACATCATACCTACAGTAAAATATGGTGGTGGTAGTGTGATGGTCTGGGGCTGTATTGCTGCTTCAGGACCTGGAAGATTTGCTGTGATAAATAGAACCAAGAATTTTGCTGTTTACCAAAAAAATCATAAAGGAGAATGTCCGGCCATCTGTTTGTGACCTCAAGCTGAAGCGAAGGGTTCTTTTGCATAGATGAGTGGAGCAAAATTCCTCCACAGCGCTGTAACAGACTTATTGCATGTTATAGTAAACGCTTGATTGCAGTTATTGCTGCTAAGGGTGGCCCAAACAGTTTAGGGGGCAAACACTTTTTCACACGGGGCCATGTAGTTTGGATTTTGTTTTCCCTCAAAAATAAAAACCTTCATTTAAAAACTGCTTGTTGTGTTCACTTGTGTTTATCTTTTACTAATATTTAAATTAGTTTCATGATCTGAAATATTAAAGTGTCACAAACATGCAAAAAAAATAAATCTGAAAGACTCCAAACAAGAACTCCATACACTTTTTCACATCACTGAATTTGACTAGTTAAAGTAATATTTTTGCATTTATATATGGTGCTTTCTTTCATGTATATTCCAGGAAAGGAGCCATCTTCTCCGGAAATGGTTTGAGCTGATCACTCAACACAAGGAGGATCTGGCCAAGCTTATAACAGCAGAGTGTGTGAGTGACACTTAGAGTACATGAGCATTCATTCTTTTTGCTTATAATAAAACGCTCTTTAGAAAAAATGACATTTTCCTTTATTTTGTTTTATGCCTCTTCTAATAAAATAGCAGTTCCAATAAGGTCTTAGCATGGTTTCTGTTCATTTAAGACCACACAGTGTACACAATTTAGCAAGGATTTATAGTGTCAATTATTATATACATTTTTTGATACTTGTGTATTGTAGAAGACCATAAATTGCATTAAAACCTTTATTTTCCAAGTAAATTCCATAAAGCATAGTCCGATGCTTCACAACTTTGTAGAAGCATTAATATTTAGTAAAATCTCTATCACTTTAAACTTAGTACCCTTGTCCTTTTGCCTGGGAGAATGCTTGACATTGGTTGTACATGTTAAAAGAAAATCAATATAAAGTCGGCCAGAATACATCAGGATTTTCCAAATCCAAAATCTAATAGATTTTTTTTTAAATCTAAACTAAACGTAAGCTGTGTTATGCACTTCTAGGGCAAGCCCATCAAGGAGTCCCTAGCTGAGATTGCATACTCTGCATCGTTTATTGAGTGGTTCTCTGAGGAAGCCCGCCGTGTATACGGGGACATCGTGGCATCAGCAGCCAAGGACCGTAAGATACTGCTGCTGAAACAGCCAGTCGGTGTTGCCTCTATAATCACCCCAGTGAGTAACTTGTTTCCAAAAGAAAGTGTGACTTATTGTCAATATCAATTTACGACTCTGTATTTAAAATGTTTTTCTCCTCTCTCCTAGTGGAACTTTCCCAGTGCAATGATTACCAGAAAGGTTGGCGCAGCCATGGCAGTCGGCTGTACTGTAGTGGTGAAGCCTGCTGAAGACACACCCCTTTCTGCTCTTGCTCTTGCTGAGGTTAGTACTGTTGTCTTTTCAAGTACTTTTTATATTTTATTGTTCAAACCTGTTTTTGTGTGAAGCTGGAAACATAAATTCAATTGCCTGTACTTTTGCAGCTAGCAGTGCAGGCCGGAATCCCTCCTGGAGTCTTAAACGTGGTGCCCTGCTCCAAAGAGAAGGCCCCTGCTGTGGGTGAAATCCTCTGCACTGACCCTCTGGTAGCTAAAATCTCATTCACTGGCTCCACTGCCACTGGCAAGGTATTGACACTCATTTCAATTCAATTCAGTTTTATTTCTATATTGCTTTAAACAATTTACACTGATCTTAAACAGCTTTACAGAAATGAATAAGCTTTGAATATATAAAGAGCATCATAAATAAGTCGCTGTAATTTTGAGCAAGCTAGTGGTGACAAAGAAAAAAAAACTCTGAGCGAATGTAAGGAAGAAGCCTTGAGGGGAAAGCAGACTCAAAGGGGAACCAATCCTCATTTGCACAGCTGAGTGTATTGCATTTAAAATTTTTATAGTATGAACTACTTAAACATAAGGGAAGTGGTAGTTGTTAAGGCTCTGGGTTACTGATCGTAAGGTTAGGGGTTTAAGCTTCAGCAACTCCAAGCTGCCACTCTTGGGCAGCATTTTCTACATGCATGCAACAGAGGCAAGTGCCAACACAGTAAAATGTTGAGATATTTGAGTTTAGCTTTTCATAGTTTTATGCAAATGTAGTATTACACAGTAAATACAAACGGTTGGCTTTATTGATTTCTTGGACCAGAGCTGTGAAATGTGTGGTCAAGTATTGCCCGTTTTCCACCTTTTTAATTTTAGTCCCTACTTGCAATGGTTCATGCAAAACACTGCAGAATTGGTGGTTTGATCTTCTGTAATATTTATGATTCCTCAACAAATGGCATTACACAAAAGAGACACAAAGAAAAATAAAGTTTGGAAATAGATAGAGATTGTTGGTAGGTAAAACATTCCGCTTGCTTCGGTCTGCAACAATGTAGCTATTATATCGTTTTAGAAGCTATATATTGCTAAAACATTTCTGATTTAAACTAAAAGCTTGACAGTGCCCACAACTGACAAATGATGTGACACAAACCACTAATCTTTGTTAATTATTATACCTGCATTTCAGTTAACATGTATGTATTGAATTGAATGCAGATACTGCTGAAACATGCTGCAGACACTGTCAAAAGGGTGTCAATGGAGTTGGGTGGACATGCTCCTTTCATCGTCTTTGACAGTGCAGATGTGGACAAAGCTGTAGCCGGGGCAATGGCCTCCAAATTTCGAAACTCTGGCCAAGTACGGCATTAATGGAAAAAGTATTAATTTGAATACTGTTCAATAATTTTTTTTTCTGCTTTCAAACATTTTAAGCGAATCTCACTCCTGTTCTGCTTTTTAAGACTTGCATATGCTCCAACCGCTTCCTGGTGCAGAGTGGGATTTATGATCAGTTTATGGAGAAGCTGGGGAAGGCAATGGACACAGAGCTGCAAATAGGCCACGGCTTTAATCCCAAAACCACACAGGGACCCCTCATAAATGTCCATGCTGCTGAGAAGGTACTTTTCTCATTGTGAGTCCCAAAATGCACGCTAGTAATGTGTGTAGTTATATTGTTTCTATATTTGCTTAAATTAGAGTGTAACCTGGCGTTGTTGAACAAATGCACCGTTCCTGTGAAAAGAAGCATCTGAAAACATTCCCTGAATAAAGCTCAACATTGCCTTAATGGCTAAAAGCAGGAACTGAAACCAATGACGAGTGTTTTTTAATTTTTTAATAAAACCTTTTTTTTCTCTCTCAGGTGGAGCATCAGATTACAGATGCTGTCTCACAAGGAGCTGTAGTATTGAAAGGTGGGAAGAGACTTGAAGGTTCTTTCATGCAGCCCACACTACTGTCTAACATCACAACTGACATGCTGTGCATGCGAGAGGAGACTTTTGGTCCCCTGATACCAGTTCTTAAGTGAGTTAACATCTTGTTGCAATTTAATTGAATAAAGTAATGTTTTATCTATATATGATTGCTGTACTGACTGCAGTACAAATTATAAAAAAAAAACAGGTTTATAAAAATTTTCCATTGTTTATTATGGTGAAGTTGTTTGTCATGAGAGTTCATTATGCATCATGTTACATTTTTGTTGCAGCTTGTGTTGCCTTTTTGGAGGAGCTCTTTAGAGTTGTGCTTTTGCAGCAGTTAGAAGTAAATGTGTAATCTAGTATAGTTATAACTTATAGGAACTAACTATTCACATACAGGAACTAAGAATTTGCATGGTACTGTGCGCTATACATTCGTTTGACCCAGTGATTTCAGCAATGGCTGTTAAAGTATGTCCAAATCCTGATGTTTATGCTGTACTTCTTTAGATTCAACAAAGAAGAGGAGGCTCTTGCCATTTCTAATGCATCACCTGTTGGATTAGCAGGTCTGTATCTTAATCAATCTTGACTTTTACTTGACTATCTCTCTTGAATATCATTCACATACAATATATATACAGGTCGACTCCTGAACAATATATCTAACAATAATAATATAACAATAATGTCATATTACTAAATTAACCCAGCCATTAGGGAGGCACAAGCCAGTGCACTCTTAGCGCCGGTCCCAAGCCTGGATAAATGGGGAGTTGCGTTAGGAAGGGCATCCAGCGTAAAACGTGCCAAATCAAATATGCGGGTCACGATTAAGAATTTCATACCGGATCGGTCGAGGCCCGGGTTAACAACGACCGCCACAGGTATCGTTAGCCGACAGGGTACCAGTGAAAATTGGGCTACTGTTGGCCGAAGGAGTAGAAGGAGAGGAGGAAGACGTCTACAGAGACGGCAGGGAAAGGAGCAGTGTAGGAGACTTGAGGTTCGGGTTGGTACTTTAAATGTTGGTACTATGACTGGTAAAGGGAGAGAGATAGCTGATATGATGGAGAGGAGAAAGGTAGATGTGTTGTGTGTTAAGGAGACCAGGTGGAAAGGGAGTAAGGCCAGAAACATTGGAGATGGGTTTAAACTGTTCTATCATGGTGTGGATGGAAAAATAAATGGTGTAGGGGTGATTCTGAAGAAAGAGTACAGTAAGAGTGTAGTGGAGGTGAAGAGAGTTTCTGATAGGGTGATGATCGTGAAGGTGGAAGTTAAAGGGATGATGATAAATGTCATCAGTGCTTATGCTCCACAAGTCGGCTGTGAGATGGAGGAAAAGGAAAGATTCTGGAGTGAATTAGATGAAGTGATAGATGGTGTACCTAGAAATGAACGATTGGTGATTGGGGCAGACTTTAATGGGCATGTAGGTGAGGGGAACAGAGGTGATGAGGTTATGGGTAGGTATGGCCTAAAGGAGAGAAATGTGGAAGGGCAGATGGTGGTAGATTTTGCTAAAAGGATGGAAATGGCAGTGGTGAACATGTATTTTAAAAAGAAGAAGGAGGATCATAGGGTGACCTATAAGAGTGGAGGAAGGTGCACACAGGTGGATTATGTTCTATGAAACAAAGCAACCTGAAGGAGATTGGAGACTGTACGGTGTTGGCAGGGGACAGTGTAGCTAGACAGCATCGGATGGTGGTCTGTAGGATGGTTTTGGAGGCGAAGAAGAAGAGGCGAAAAGTGAGGACTGAAAGAAGAATAAGATGGTGGAAACTGAAGGAGGAAGAGTGTAGTGTAAGGTTCAGGGAAGAGGTCAGACAGGGGCTTGGTGGTGGTGAAGAGGTGCTGGATGATTGGGAAACTACTGCAGGAGTGATGAGGGAGGCAGCTAGAAAAATACTTGGTGTGACATCTGGAAATAGAAAGGAAGAGAAAGAGACGTGGTGGTGGAATGAGAGTGCAGGAGAGCATAAGAGGAAAGAAGTTAACAAAACAGAAGTGGGATCGACAGGGTGATGAGAAAAGTAGGCAGGAGTACATGGAGATGCAGCAGGTAAAGAGGGATGTGGCAAAAGCCAAGGAAAAGGCATATGAGAAGCTGTATGAGAGGTTGGACACTAAGGAAGGAGAAAACTATTTGTACCGATTGGACAGCCAGAGGGACCGAGCTGGGAAGGATGTGTTGCAAGTTAGAGCAGTAAAGGATGGAGAGGGAAATGTGTTGACTAGTGAGGAGAGTGTGTTGAGAAGGTGGAGGGAGTATTTTGAACAGCTGATGAATGAGGAAAATGAGAGAGAGAAGGTTGGATGATGTAGAGATGGTGAAGCAGGACGTGGATAGGATTAGTAAGGAGGAAGTGAGAGCAGCGATTAAGAGGATGAAGAGTGGAAAGTCGGTTGGACCAGATGACATACCAGTAGGAGCATGGATATGTTTAGGAGAGATGGCAGTGAAGTTTTTAACCAGATTGTTTAACAAGATTTTGGAAGGTGAGAGGATGCCTGAGGAATGGAGAAGAGAGATAGGAGTGATTTGTGATAGTAGGGTATCTGCAAGAATGAAAGGGAAAGTTTATAGGACTGTGGTGAGACCTGCGATGTTGTATGGGTTAGAGACAGTGGCACTAAGTAAAAGACAGGAGGCAGAGCTGGAGGTAGCAGAGCTGAAGATGTTAAGGTTTTTGTTGGGAGTGATGATGATGGACAGGATTAGAAATGAGTTTATTAGAGGGACAGCGCATGTTGGGCGTTTTGGAGACAAGGTGAGGGAGGCGAGATTGAGATGGTTTGGACATGTGCAGAGGAGGGACATGGGGTATATTGGTAGGAGAATGCTGAGGATGGAGCCACCAGGTAGGAGGAAAAGAGGAAAACTAAGGAGGAGGTTCATGGATGTGGTGAGGGAAGACATGCAGGTAGTTGGTGTGAAAAAGGCAGATGTAGAGGACAGGGTGGTATAGTGATGGATGATCCTCTGTAGCGACCCTCAATGGGAGCAGCCGAATGAAGAAGAAGACTCACGAGCGGTCATAGAACGTTACCCCCACGAGTATCAAGGTTGCTCTGTAGTGTGTGTGTGTGTGTGTGTGTGTATACATACACATACAGTGAGGAAAATAAGTATTTGAACACCCTGTTATTTTGCAAGTTCTCCCACTTAGAAATCATGGAGGGGTCTAAAATTGACATCGTAGGTGCATGTCCACTGTGAGAGACATAATCTAAAAAAAAAAAATCACAGAAATCACAATGTAGGATTTTTAAACTATTTATTTGTACGATACAGCTGCAAATAAGTATTTGAACACCTGAGAAAGTCAATGTTAATATTTGGTACAGAAGCCTTTGTTTGCAATTACAGAGGTCAAACATTTTCTGTAGTTTTTCACCAGGTTTGCACACACTGCAGGAGGGATTTTGGCCCACTCCTCCACACGGATCTTCTCTAGATCAGTCAGGTTTCTGGCCCGTTGCTGAGAAACACGGAGTTTGAGCTCCCTCCAAAGATTCTCTATTGGGTTTAGGTCTGGAGACTGGTTAGGCCACACCAGAACCTTGATATGCTTCTTACAGAGCCACTCCTTGGTTATCCTGGCTATGTGCTTCGGGTCATTGTCATGTTGGAAGACCCAGCCTCGACCCATCTTCAATGCTCTAACTGAGCGAAGGAGGTTGTTCCACAAAATCTCGCAATACATGGCCCCGGTCATCCTCTCCTTAATACAGTGCAGTCGCCCTGTCCCATGTGCAGAAAAACACCCCCAAAGCACAATGCTACCACCCCCATGCTTCACAGTAGGGATGGTGTTCTTGGGATGGTACTCATCATTCTTCTTCCTCCAAACACATTTAGTGGAATTATGACCCAAAAGTTCTATTTTGGTCTCATCTGACCACATGACTTTCTCCCATGACTCTTCTGGATCATCCAAATGGTTAATGGCAAACTTAAGACGTGCCTGGACATGTGCTGGTTTAAGCAGGGGAACCTTCTGTGCCATGCATGATTTCAAACCATGACGTCTTAGTGTATTACCAACAGTAACCTTGGAAACGGTGGTCCCAGCTCTTTTCAGGTAATTGACCAGCTCCTCCTGTGTAGTTCTGAGCTGATTTCTCACCTTCCTTAGGATCATTGAGACCCCACGAGGTGAAATGGAGCCCCAGTCCGAGGGAGATTGACAGTCATGTTCAGCTTCTTCCATTTTCTAATGATTGCTCCAACAGTGGACCTTTTTTCACCAAGCTGCTTGGCAATTTCCCCGTAGCCCTTTCCAGCCTTGTGGAGGTGTACAATTTTGTCTCTAGTGTCTTTGGACAGCTCTTTGGTCTTGGCCATGTTAGTAGTTGGATTCTTACTGATTCTATGGGGTGGACAGGTGTCTTTATGCAGCTAAAGACCTCAAACAGGTGCATCTAATTTAGGATAATAAATGTAGTGGAGGTGGACATTTTAAAGGCAGACTAACAGGTCTTTGAGGGTCAGAATTCTAGCTGATAGACAGGTGTTCAAATACTTATTTGCAGCTGTATCATACAAATAAATAGTTTAAAAATCATACATTGTGATTTCTGGATTTTTTTTTTTAGATTATGTCTCTCACAGTGGACATGCACCTACGATGACAATTTCAGACCCCTCCATGATTTCTAAGTGGGAGAACTTGCAAACTAGCAGGGTGTTCAAATACTTATTTTCCTCACTGTATATATATATATATATTAAAAAAATGATCTTTCGGCTGCTCCCATTAGGGGTCGCCACAGCGGATCATCCGGTCATATTTATATATATATAATTATTTCTTTTTCCCTCCTCAGGCTACATTTACACTCAGGATCTGAGTCAGCTCTGGCGAGTGGCTGAGCAGCTGGAGGTGGGGATGGTTGGTGTGAATGAGGCTCTTGTCTCTACAGCTGAAGCCACATTTGGTGGGGTTAAACAATCAGGTCTGGGCATAGAGGGCTCTAAATATGGCATTAATGAATATTTGGATGTAAAGTACATGTGTCTTGGTGGACTTAATATATAAAAGTGGTTCAGCCTTTTTTTTTTTTTTTTTTTTTTTATAAAATAAAAATTCATGCACTTACCAGTAATTAGAGTATTGTGATGCAAACCATTCATTTTGTTCCGACCTAAATAAATGGGTATTACAGGGATTCATTAATGTTCCAAATGAAAAGCAGTTTTGAACGAGGAAAAAAAAACATTAAAGCAGTAGTTGGAATTTAGATATTACGAATTTTTACTGTGTCTATGGTTGTGAGCAGTGAATATTAAATTTTTATATCCAGCATATAGCACTTAAATACTTGTGTACTTGATCTCCCTTCTGCCGCTTAATATACTGCGTTATATTGTAAACTTGTTCTGAATCCCTCTGTCTTTTAGGAAAGTAAAATTTACAGTGAAAATGCACAAGATGTTTTAATAAAAAAAATGAATTGCTATTCAATTGTGTATAATTCAGAGTAGATTGTGTTTCTACATTTTGCATGGCTAACAGTGTTGTGAAAAATTTAATTGTTGTAATAAGGATATTTTTCTACAAATATTTACTTCCTTAAAATGTAATTAATCGATTAATCAAACAGTAATTATTAATGGACTAATATAAAACATCAAATGACTGTGATATGTGTTAAAAATATATGTTCTGGGGAAATATTGTGTTCATTCAAAAAGTGTAATGAATCTGTAAAGTGTATTTCTTCCTTCTGTTTTTAATATCTGAATAATTCTATTGTCCTTTAGTAAATGTAATTTGCTGAATCAGTGTATCTCTACATGTTTTCCATAAATGTGATTTTGATTCTAAAATATCACATTCATCATAATCTCACACAAAAAAAATCAAGCTGCAAAAAAACCCCATGAAATGCAAATAAACCAGACTTGAACACTCCTGAAGGAGCACTGTGAATTTACTTTGATAAATGATTGCTGTTATGACTAGCAAAGGCTTCAAAAAAATCACATTTGTAATGAAGTTGAGTTTAATATTTATTCAGATTGGCTACATTTGCCAACAAGTTCAGATCGGATTGCTGTTAATTATACTTTCAAATAAAAATTTAATGACATCACTAAAATATAGAAGCTGTTAAATCAGAATTCTTTCTTGGGAGTAACTCCTTACCTAGTTATTTTAAATACAGAGTGAACATTGATAGAAAACACAACATGGGGATTTAAACATAGATTCATGTGTGTTTAGCTCTAGGGTCCAAAACATTTAACAACACTTTAATCTGATCGAGAAAACCTCTACAGCTTGTTGGTAAACACAATTACACTTTATTCAAAATCATCAGTGATAAACAAGCTAAATCTCTCTTTCGACTGATTTAATCCGAATTCATATCCAACATCATTAAGAAGTGCATCAGACAAGGCATTGGAAGCATCGCCACCAACCAGTTAGCATTACATTCCATTTTAAAGTAAAATTTCCTCACAAACAGAATTCAGTGTTTTTGTAAAACTACTGAATGCAAAATCACTGTAAAGGCGTTATGTTCGAATAGGGTCATTTCATTAAGAATATTTTAATCAGTGTGTCAGCAGAGGATTGCTTTATAGGCCAAACCATGCATTTTAATAAAAAAAATTAAATAAATAAATTGCTGTTTTTGGTGCTTTCCCACTAGCTGGTATTAAATTAGGCAAGAGCAAAAATAAAGATTAATCTGCAACCAGCAAAGAATAGGCTTTGCATAACAACAAAGGCTATTTACATTCAAACGTCTGTGCTCTATAGAAACATTCAGCCAGTCTCTGTAACCTGCAAAGATTCTCCAGTCTGAAAATAAAGCAGCCCTGTGAAATACAGCGTCCTCTCAAAAGTCTTATCCTTCCACGGGCCGCAGGCTGTACGTGTCTCCATTCATCATGGCACCATTAATACGATTTCTGGCTCTGTCTGTCCTCTCGTAACTGAAGATAGTGTCCTGCTCACTATCAATCTCGGACTCTGACATCATTAGGCTGGAATTGTGCTCTGTGCTCCTGTGTTTGATATCTAAAAAAAAATAAAGACCATTTATTTTACAAAATTGTTCTGTATTTCAATCCTAAATAACCACACAAAACCTAGTGACATACTGTATCTAGGCCGTAATTCCATTCTCTCCTGTTCATCCATATTGTCCAGGATTGTGTATTTGGTTTTCTTTCTTACTTTTGTGCGTCTACTCCTGAACATACCAAAGCAACAAGTGATATGACTTAATTAGACAAAAGGCAAAACTTTTACTAATGCTTTAAAGGTGAAAAGGAGGTAAAATGAGATTAGGATTACCTTTTACACCAGGCCCAGCTCGAAGACACCAGAAATATGATCACCACCACACAGCAGATTATGACATAGAGTACACTCCAATCTGGAGAAGAATCAGGCAAAAAACATTTGAATCCACATCTCATTCCTGTGAGACTTCATTTATATTTCTCAGCTAACATTTTATTTGGACGCCTTTTAATAAGCATCGTTGAATTTGATCTGATTACAGCGATTCCTCACCACAGTTGCTCTCATCATCAAGGAAGTATCTAAAGGGGTTTTCCATCCATAGAGGATCACAGGAACAACTTCGAGTAACAGGGTCACACTGACCATGACCAGAACAGATCAGCAAACACACTGTACAGATTAGACAGAGTTAATGACAATTGAAAAAAAATCTATCTGGAATACTTGTTTAATAGACAAGAGGAAATGTGTTGCTCAGGGCCACTCACTGACTGTGTCCACTCTGAGAACTTTGAAGAGCAGATAATCTGTTTTCTCCTTCACAAGCTGATACCTCAGGAGACGGGCCAGTTTTGGGCCAGGAATCTTCCCATCAGAACCCTGCACTGAGAACCTAAAAACGGTGCTGTTCTCAAACACACACAGATGCTTTCAAACAACTTGGTAAAAGAAGCTTCTGTTTTTGTGTATTACTAAGCACTTGTTGCTGAAATTGTCCAGTCCAATATTTTCTTTGTGATCACTTTCTGAAATGAGTGGACCACTCTTTCGGTTTTTCTCGGTTCATGAGCTATGATACGGTATTGACCTTTTGTTTATTCTATAAAAGTGTATATCTGTATGTGTAATTACAAGTGTAACATCTCTTTAGTGTGGTTTTCGAATCATTTCCATATTTTTAAGTTGCCAAGCAACAATGTTCTAACACGGACCACCACAACAGCAAGCGTGTTATATGATCACGCTTTCATGCTGAAAACACACGCTCCACTAAACAAACCACAATATTCAGTACCAATTAGACTGTCATGGGAGACCAATATGTACAAAACAACATATTTGTTTAGAGCAGCTAAAACAAGCTAGCTCATTGTACCTGATATCTGACTGCCCATGCAGGCCCTTCATACTGATGTCTGCATCAAGCACATGTAGCAGGGCAGCCAACTGCCTCACCACTGACTCCTTCTGCTGCTTACTGATCTGAGCTAAGGGGACCTGCAGCTCTAACTCGACCTCCTCCCGCTCTCGCACATCTACACACAAATAGAAATATACACTTTTATAAACCGTTATTTATTATTATTATTATTTTTTTTTTGTTAAATGCAGTTTAGGTATACAAGAGTGGAATTAGGTCAGGTTATGATTGGCTGATTAGATAAATGTGTATAGTAAATGTTCCTAGTAAAGTGTATATTATTTCATATATATTGCAAGCATAATTAGACTAAAAGCTATGTAAGAATAGGTTTCAACACTTGTAACACTGGCACAAGCTAAGCTGTGTAAACCTACCAGGACGGACTTCTACTGTAGCCATTGCAGTGCTGGAGCGACCCTGACCATCACTGACTCGCAGCTGGAACAGGTAAGTGCCCTCTACGAGGTTAGCCAAGTACAAAGATGGCTCATGATCTGAACCAAAAAGAATATCCTGCAGAGAGACAGAGACAGGCATTGCATCAGAGAATGAAGATAGTGCTAAATGGGGTAGATATTCTTGACTCCACTCACCCCTGCAGCTGGACTTTGCTCGTCTCTGACCCACAGGAAGGACACATTTGTGGAGCCGCAGTTAGACACAGAGCCTCTCAGCACCAGAGAGTTATTGGGTAAGGTAAGTGTGTGGCTACCACTTGCATGGGCGGTGAGAGGCAGGCTTTCAGCTGTGGGGAACACGTACTGTTTTAAATATGTATATATATATATATATATATATATATATATATATATATATATATATATATATATATATATATATATATATATATATATATACACAGAGTAAACAGAAATGACTTTGTTAATTGATGTATGAATGTGATGAATAGTACTAAAAAATAGTAATAAAAATGAAATTACTGTTAGTAAATAACATTTCATTTATAACAATTATTATGTCCATCCACGAACATACATTTAAAAGATTTTTTGACAAGCAGGACTTGTATTAACAATAGTCCATACACTATTTAACTGATAATGGCTGAATATAATTATGCACATCTGCAGAACTCCTCTCACCTTCTTTGACTGTAAGAGTGAGAACAGCGCTGTCACATGCCCCCTGCTCATCCTGCACCGTTAGTTTAACCCTGAAACTCCCAGCTTGCAGGCCTGAGACTTGTGCAACTGCTTTGCTTGCATCCTTTATCTCTGATCCAGGGGGACCACTTAAAATAAAATATATTATTATTCAAGACAAATCCTTTTTTATCTATATATTGTAACAAATTGGTAAATGCAAAAATTGTGAATTGATCATGGAAGTGTTTATTTCATTCCAATTGAAGCACAAGGATGCTCCTAACACACGCCACTAATTTGTATGACCTGTTATTTAATTATTGTTATAGTGCAAGATTCTATCACATTCTAGCCATACTAATATGCAGACTGAACAATTAGCCATTCACTGTGCAGAAGAAATGCAAAATACTTGCAAAATATGCCAGCATGCACCAGTATAATGGATCCTTGGCTTGCTGTACCTAAGGATTTCCCACTGGTAGCTGGTAATGGCTTGATCATCAGTGCTGTCACTGCCATTCAGAGTAATACTGCTCACAGGAAGAATCAGTTCTCTGTCAGGGCCTGCCACAGCTACAGGAGCACTGTTGTCTAAAAAACATTACAAAACTGATTCTGTTCTGTTCTAATGATAAAATAGTAATTAGTAATAAAGTAGTAATTTTCATTAATTTTTAATGAAGGAAACTTAAAAGGTCTACAGTATTTACCAGCAAGTACAGTGACTGTGACTGTGTCTGAATCCTGTTGACCGATGGAGTCAGTGACAGTGAGTTGGAAAATGTACTGACCCTCCTGGAGATCGGAGAGCTGGAGAACTTGAGATCTGGCACCCTGGGACAGAAAAGGTTGAACGTACATCTACAGTTTTCACCTGATACAAACTAAAAGTATTTCAATACGTTTCTTTGTTGCTTTTTAATTATTATTATATTGTATGATCGTATTGGGGTGTTTACTTCTGAAAACCAGATTACAGATCTTGGATTTGTATAAACACTTATTGTTAAACTTAGGAGAATTAATAACTGTTTCCAGACATGCTGAACTTATCATTTTTTTACCTGTATAGTTCCTGATTTGGCTGGGCTGCTGGGCTGAAGACTCCACAGAAAGCTGCTGATGCCATGATCATCTGTGCTCTGGTTAGCCCACAAAGTCAGATGGTTCAGGGGAAGCCTGATGATCTGATCAGTGCCTGCTATAGCCACTGGAGGCTCATCTATAGGACTGCTGACTTTCACTGTGGCAGTGGTGGAGTCACTAAGTCCCTCAGAATCCACCACAGTTAGCCTGAATCAGGACAACATAAATATCAGGACAGGGAACCAGGGGCCTTTAAGCTATCAGGGCAGCATAAATTAAGTTTGGAAGAAACATATACACACGAGTGTGTCAATGTTTCTAGTTTTCAGGGACTAAAGAACTAAAAATGGTCTAAGCAAAAAGCAAATTGCAAAAAGCGTGTGTTGGAATGCAAAGTCAAGCTTACAGAGACACAGTATTGATTTACAATTGTGCAAATACGTAGTTCTGAAGACTGCCCAGATTTATACAAGAATTCATAAAAGCATCTTTGGGGTAAATGGTTTTCAAACTTATAAGAACTTCGACCTTGCACCTGAATGTGTAGTCTCCAGGATAAATGTTCTGTAGTGCAAGTACTGGTGTGTTCATAGGACCTTCCCTGCTCCACAATGGTCCATTCACCTGTTCCCACAGATAACTGACTATTCCTGAGTCATCAGAACTCTCTAAAAGGGACAGTAGAATAAAACCTTATTAAAACATAGGTTACTGAACCTACTGAACATAAAACATTTTTTGATTAATAAGAAATTACAGTGGTTCAACACTGAACACATTTGTACCTAAGTATTTGTAAAAGGATTTTTAAAAGATAATTAGAAAAAAACATACGGCTGCCATTAATGAAAACGATGGTATCAACAGTTGGAGATACATCTTGGTGCTGGGGCAGAGCAACTGATTTAGGTGGCATATTCAGGCTAACCTCTGTAGAAAAAATTTAATTTTTAGACTCTGTACTGCAGCTGAGAAGAGCTCAGATGATATTAAGTGCAAGACTGAATACAGTCAAGAAAAAGTGTTTACCAGGATGCACAGTGAAGTTTACAGCACTTTCACCAAATGCCTGCTTCCCTCTCACACTTATTTTGATAACATACACACCAGCAGACAGCTACAACATGCAGGAAATATGTTACAGTACAACAAAAAATGCCAATCAATGTGTTAATGTGCAAGCATAAGCCTCCAATACAAAATACTGGAGCTTTAGTATAAATCTTACCTCAGAGACCTTTACAGTCCTCTTATGTTTTCCTTCAATCACTCCTGGTTGCCCAATAGGTGCACGTACAAAACTCCATTCATATGTATATGGATTCTCTAAGAGTAAACACATTTCATGTTTTCAGTAAAACACAGTGTCATCAAATGCATCAGCAGTTTATCTTTAATTCCTGCTTAGACAAGCTACAATAATATACCAGTTTCAGTGTGTGAATCAACCGATGCAGTTAGTTCTACAGTATTCTCAGGCAGCATTATATCAGCAACATCTCCAATAGACACAACCAGGGCTTCAGCTGAAAAAGAAAGTGTTAATGTTAGTGATAAAAACCTATATAACCACATATAATGGCTATGAGTAAACTTTCTGTCGGCTTCTCCCGTTAGGGGTCGCCACAGCGGATCCTCCGCACGTTTGATTTGGCACATGTTTTACGCTGGATGCCCTTCCTAACGCAACCCTCCCCAATTTATCCGGGCTTGGGACCGGCACTGAGAGTGTCTGGGGATGGTTATATAATGGCTATGAGTACTACTTATTATTTTTTTTATGAAAATACCAGTGATTATCGGTTACACAAACTAGATTGCAGACCAAACTTTTCGATATTCAAAACAATAGTAGAGCAATGAATCAAAAATTAGGACACACTATACATTTTTCTACAAATGTAAATGGAATTTTTAATATGGTAATAAAATGTCAACAGCTCTTTCATAGGAATCAAATATAGCTACATCCACACATTGCCAGGAAGCCAAGAAAGACTGTGCTCTAAGTGGAAGTGATGGCTTTATTCGCTCTTCTTTTACCTTCATCAAAACAACAATGGTCTTTGAAGATATTCAAGCCTATGTGGAAGAGGTTCATCTAAGTGTGTTCAGCTATTATGTAGCATATGCAACAGTTAAAAAAAATGAGGTGGCTGGATTTGTCTCATACATATCTCAGGGGAAACATGTCCTTGTGATTGTGCCACAGGGGAGAGAGCTAGTTAGAAGGTGGGAATTAGCAAATTACCAATTTGGAAGAGAATGGTGGTAAAAAAACAAGCAAAGCAAAAGAGCCAGTATCATGGTTATGGCATATGTATTTAAGATACACAGGACAAAAATAGGCAACAACATAAAGATTCCAGAGAACATATAATAACGTGTTCTTATTACTTGATATTGAACTTTAAAAAATATAGAACTACTAAAACCGTGATATCTGCTGTATTAGAATACCTGGAAGTGAAGAGGTGCTTGGAGTTGTATATCCAATGTTAGGTGGAAACGAAGGTAGAGTGCTTCTGAATGGGCTCAGTTTGGACGGATCTGCATTCATCACCTGCGGCATGGCTGTTGGGTCCAAATTCGTGGAGGAGATGTTAAACAGATCTTTCTCATCCTGCAAAAGGTGCAATTAAGATGCCAAACAACTTCAGATCAGCAAAATTAAACAAAGTGTAGCTAACATTATAGTAAACAACAAAAAGACTTTATCTGAAACAGCACATTAACAAATACAAATATTCAACCTTCTATGTCTCTTTCTTTTGGTACTTATTTTGGTACAAATTCAAATTCACACATCTTGGAAATCTTACTGATTTTATCATTTTGATTTTATTTCTATAAACATTGCAAACTTCTGAAAATTCGAGACTTAAACCGAGCAATGCCCTTACGCCTCAACTGCTTCAGCTTTGCTGTATCGTGACCCAGGCTCCCAGCAACCAATGATAATTATTTAGAAATTTGAATAATTATATTTAATCAAATCATCTAACCATCATACTTCTTATGCTCCAGTGGCTCAGCACAGTCATTTTGAAAATGGCATACATTAGTTTTATGCTGATTTTTTTAGAGTAGAAATAACCAGTAACTGAGAATAAAGAGATTAGGATGGCTATAATACCAATACATTTGGTGTGTATAGTATAGTTTGGTCAGATATTACAAAATATCATGTTCAGTTTGTAGTGATAACCAACTGCCCAAATCACATTCAGTAGCCCATAAAAAGTTTGTTTTGTTAATTGTTAATTTATTTAAGTGTTAATTTAAGTGTTAATTTATAAATTGCTCAGTAGCACATACCTTTACAGTAGGCACACTAAATGCTGAAGGGCTCCATGAAGGTTCTGTTGGACTGGGAATTGTTCTGCTTCCATTTGACACTTCTAGAGAGGGGCTTGGAGTTACCTGGCTGCCCTCAGTGCTCTCCATTACAGAGAGCATTATTTTGCCCCCCTCTGTCTCTGAGAAGTTAAATCCATCTCTTTCATCAAGAGGCCAGTCAAGTAGTCTTTGACTCTTCTCCTTTTCCATCTTTGAGGCAGTCCTTTCTTCACTGATGTCATCCTCCTCAGTCCTGTAACTTTCATCATACTCCATTGCATTGTTGTTCTCCAAATTTTGAATATCCTCCAGCAAAGCCAGGTCCTTCAGAGGGTTGTCTGGGCCTCTGTGTCTGGGCAGTGGACGCCAATGACTGGCATAAGGTTCACCCCGTACCAGGGACTGCAGTACCAGGGTCTGTGGGCGGCGGCGCTGTAGGAAGGTTAACCGTGAGTCTGTCCCAGGCCTCTTTTTGGGTTGACAATTTTCTTTTTCCTGACAGCTGAGGATGTAGCAGCGTCTCTCAAACAACCAGGCCAGGTCACAGCCTGGAAGATCACAGCATGCACCTACACACTGGACCAGAGTCAACACCTCTGGAACCCTCAAGATGCTGCTGCTCCTCAACTCAGGAGACACTACCGTCTCAGAATAAGTCGGCCCCTGCCAGCACTGCCCTGATAACACATCTATAAAAAAACGTGCATGTATATCAGTCACTTTACAATTTGCTGATATATCCTTAGTCCTAAACTAATTAACATTTAACAACCTCACTCTTTAGTGAACTTGCAGTATTTCATAAATATTCTACCAGAAACTTGGAAACTAGGAAACAAAACTGTTGAAAACAAAGAAAGATGAGAAACATCATCCACAACACAGAATTATAAATGCAGACAGAATACTAACTGAGGCTGAGTGGTGATTTTGTAACACTTACTAAGGTGACTCATAACGTTTACCAGATGGCTGCATCAGTTCAACAAACTGCCATGAATTATTAAAAATGCATTTGAGCATTTCCTTATAAACGTATCCCAAAATTAAATTGAATAGATGTGTTCTTAATATACGCCATCACCTTCCACTGCATATAAAAAACATAAGTAATTATAAAAGATTTGATTAAAGCTGTAACTCCTCACAGCTAATGGGGCTACGGTGTAAATTTGAAATATAATATTCTTACCTCTTACATTGTGCAGCATCAGGTAGAATGAAAGAAGGGGGGGTGCAAAGTTCATTATGCCGATGCTGATCATCAGTTCAATGGGCCGATTTCTTGAAAAAGGCAAAGGCAGAAGCGGAAATGATGCAAACAGTGCAAACACCAGGAACATCTCAGATATTCTAAAGCCTTTTTTATTAAATATGCCAGGCTTGAGTATCCATCTATCTATCTATCTATCTATCTATCTATCTATCTATCTATCTATCTATCTATCTATCTATCTGGGGACTGATATTTTAAGAAAGTAATACACTGAGTATTGACTTCTGCGACCAAGCCCCCTGCCATCTCGGCAGATTTGTGCAGATATGTGATTTGTATTACATATTTGTCATCCTGACCTGAATTTACATGACTTCTTATTTTGTAGATTTTTGGTAGATGTTAAGAATGTCTTTTATTACACAACTCACAAAATAACCAGGAAAAAAACAAGCTATTGGGGGTTACATAAATAATGCCTCTCATGTATTATTCTACAACAATACTATTCAGTATAAAACATTTTTTATAATTATAATTACATTTTTCTCTCTTCATTTCTCTATGTGATATAGCAACCAGCCAGGTTAGCTGTGCACTAAGGGTATATGAGGTGATTGTTGTTATAAGAAACCCACACAGCTACATCGTTTTATTATAGGAAACATAATCAAGAATATCAGCCTGGTTATGCATGCTTATAATAAAAGGTTTTGTAACAGAAGCGACCATCTGTCCCTGCTGTCATGTTATACAAGAGGACACCGAGGCAAGAGATAAACAAGATACACATAGCGTTTGTAGCTAGATCAGGATCTAACAGTACACAGGTTCTACACTGATCTCCAACCCGACAGCACATCCCTCAGTGGCTTACCATGACGTCCAGTCTGTACAGAGAGGATGAGGATTAAGCGACATCACAGGACTGCGCAGATGAAGATGCGCCATGAGCTGAAGACGTGTGTGAGATATGGAGGTAAGGATGCAAGCAGGGCGGATGGAGGGAGTAATATAATAGAGGGCGGAGGGACACATCATGGAAACGATAGAGAGAGAGAGAGAGAGAGAGAGAGAGAGAGAGATACGTCTCATGTCATAAAGCCGTCTCTTCTTCGAAAAAGCTGCATGTCCGATTATTTTTATTAGAATTATTATATTGCATTATATTATATTATAAATGCTGACTAATGCACACCGGATTATCCGCATGTTTGATTTGGCACATGTTTATATTGTAATTTAATATATATTATATTATGTTATATTATATTATTTTATATAATATAATATAATATAACATAATATAATAAATATAATATAATATAATATAATATAATATAATATAATATAATATAATATAATATAATATAATAAATAAATAAATATAAACGTGCCAAATCAAACATGCGGATGATCCGCTGTGGCGACCCCTAATGGGAGAAGCCGAAAGAAAGTTTATTATTATTATTATTATTATTATTATTATTATTATTATTATTATTATTATTATTATTATTTTGTGTTTGATTGTGTTTAAACTTGATGGATTTGACCTATATCCTATATAGTTTTTCTTCTAAAATAACTAACTTGCACATGTGCACTTTGTGGTATTATTAGGCTGGGCGATATGGCCTGGGGAAAAAAATCCCCGATTTTTTCACAAAAAATCCGATTTGCGATTTAATTCGATCTTTCCCCCTGCTTAAATTCAATCTGCATATGAAAGTAAATGTTCAAAAAAGTTTTAACTTTATTTAATAAAGTTTATTTACCCTTCTGGGATTATAACCCACTTTGGGATTATAAACCAAAAATACAAGATGGCGGCCCTGCCATTGTAAATTGTGAAAATAGAACGTAACATAACATAAAAAGAGCAAACCTACAAAGAAAAATGTTTTATGAGTGTATAAATGTGGAACATGATTGAAAATGCACCTGAGGTTTTGAGTGATTTTGCCTTTACTTTTCTCTAAAACTCCACAGTAAAATGACTTGAAAATTAAGAAAGTAATAGACAGGACACAATAAAAATAATTTGAAAGATTAAGCAAACCTATAAAGAAAAATGTTTTATGAGTGTTTGTATGTGGGACATGGTTAAAAATGCAGTGATGCTTAGAGTGATTTTGCGTTTACTTTTCTCGAAAACTCTAGATTAACAAACAATCAAATAAACGATTTCTTACCTGTAATATGCTTTGTGGGAGATCAGCTCAACAATAAAACGTTTTAATATTTCCAATAAATAACCGAAATATTATTGCACGGTGTCGCTGGATTGTGAGTGAATTGTAATGGGTTTAAAGGGTTTGAGAATCTCTGCTTTAACATGCAACATTGTTTTCAGCAGTGTTCTCATGTGACCGTGTGCACTGTATAAAAATCATCTTATTCATTTTTATCACCACATTATCTGTGTGATATACAAATAAAAATTAATTGAATTGAATTGAATTGAACTGTACCGCCCTCTGCTGGCGCAGTGCATCCTGTCGAAAGCAAACGAAACCTAAACACCCTGACACACACGGTATTTGCTTTCAGGAAATCGAAAGAAAAGACAAGCACACACACACACACACACACACGCACAGTTTATGCAGTGTGGGAGATCAGGTAAGACAACTAGTTTTTTGGCTCTGTCCAAACTCTAAGCTCAGACTTGTCTAAATAGAAATCATTAGAGAAATGCATATGTTGTTCCTGTCATTACTTGTATTAAATATAATAAATATGCACTTATCCCTAATAGCTCATATAATATGTATTATTTAATATACATTTATATTCATATCTCTTGTTTATTAGACTTCCATTTGTGTAGTCTTTTCTCATACCCAGGGACATTTAAGCATATCCGTCAACTTACTAAAGTCTTCAAGCATCTATATCTATTTATATATCTGAGAATGGAGGACAAGCAAAGCCATGAAGAAAGGTAGGTACAATAAAAATAAAAAAAAAGGTTTGTTTGTCATCTCTCTACAGTATGGTTTTACATACAGTATAACAAGTTCTAGATTTATTTAAGATTATATGCACAGCTATAATTGAGTATTTAGGATGAGATTATTTATTTTAAAAGAATTCTCGAAAATTACATTCACAAATACACTCTCACTGTATATATTGTTTACAGCCTTGCATGCTCGGAAATTCCGACAGGGGGCGACAAAGAAAGCAATAATAATAATAATACACCTGGAACTGGTGAAAGTAAAGGAAAAGCTGGCAAGAAAAAAAAACGTTTTAGAAATAAGCAAAAATCAGAACGAGCATCTTCTGACCAAATGGTTACACAACATAACGCTTCTCATCAGCCATCTGGCAAAGAACAACGCTTAAAGCCCCAGAAGACACGTGAACAGTCAACCCAGACAGAGACTCTTGCAAACATCTTTCACAACCAGACTACTGATACTCTTTCACTCAAGCACATTCCTACATGGCCTACCGAATCAAAATCAACCCAGACACTACCTGCCGGCCATTCGTTGTGTGAAGACAAGATGTCTGTACATGAAGGCCAGGACTGTGCTCCTGACCAGAGCAGAAACCCTGAGCAGCTCTCTGTGCTCACCTGGAACATAGATGGCCTGGATCCTGAAGATGCCAAAGAACGTCTCTCAGGCCTGTTGCTGAATTTAAGAAAGTGAGTGTTGATTTTTCAGTTAAAAAATGACTTCTGTATTGATTCTCATGTGACTTTATACAAACGCCCCACCCATGTCAATGTCATCCACTGATTTTTTATCATATAAATGTTAGCCTTTCCTATTTTCTAAAGGTATCATGCAGATGTAGTCCTGCTGCAGGAGCTTGTTCCACCTTACCTCGAGATTTTAAAAGAGATCTTGACAGATTATGAGTTTCTGTCAGGTACAACTTTTTAAAAAAAATTTTATTTTGAAAAGCCCATGTGATATGCAAGTCATTTTGATGACTTAGATTTTTTTTGTAGGAAATGAAGATGGCTATTTTACTGGAATACTGCTACGAAGGTGCAGAATTGAATTAGTTCAGAGCAACATTGTGAAATATCCCACTACAGAAATGGGAAGGAATCTGTTAATTGCCGAGGTGAGCTTCTAACTGTGCTATTCTTTTACATGCTTCATATCAGTTTTGCTTGCATTGTCTTAATCTCATCTGACAAGGTTTGACCTATAAGAGGGCTTGAAAATGTCTTTAAAACATTTTTACTGTCTTTTAATTATAGGTGTTTCCCCCTAACGTTCTTTGTATATGATACAGTTATCTGTTTTTAAATCATCACATTTAATAATGTTTATCTATAATTCATTGAAACCAACAGAAAAAGTATATAGGTAATTCTCATCCAAGACTAAGAGTCCCTCAAGCATTAAACGTATTAAAATGTATTTTATCGTTTTGTAAGAAAAAATCACATTAGTATTGCTGCAAATTGTAATTGTGGCTGTTAGAATAATGCAATTTTCAAATAATTTGTACCTCAGCTTCTCAAGTGTCCCTTCTGTACTACTCTAAACTCCTCGATAATTATGGTTGATGAATAATAGCACACAAGTACTGAGATGTCACATTATGCAAATCAGTAAAGCAATATTACGCTGTGAAGTGTTTGGGAAGATGCTTTTTGGATGATGAATTATTTATTATAATAAATATACCAATATATATTTAATATTGATTTTATGAACAGATAGGAACAGAATATTGTTTATTGTAACATAGAATCTGACTGACAGATGAATAACATAACATAACATAACATAACATAACATAACATAACATAACATAACATAACATAACATATAAAATGAACATTGTCTACATATAAAAGCTCTGGCAAAACTTTAAGATTTCAAAGTAGCAAGACATCTTTACCTTGGCAACAAGCATGCACAATACTATATTGGGACAAGAATATTTAGTCCACCAAGATAATGTTAATAGCACTATAGCTACTGTAAAGGTATTAATGCTAGTCTGTTAATGAGCTCTTATCCCAGAGGTGTGCTTGTGGTTGTTGTACAAATGTGTCAACAAGATACAGTGTCTGTTAGAGGGCCATAACATTGCTTGACTGATTTGCATTTCAGTAATTAGATGCCAAGGCATATCCTGATAGCATAGCTGAACCTTTGAGGCATTACAAAGGTGAAACTGCACACGATTTTCATTAGACTTTTCAGCAAGGTTGGAAAGATTTATTTGTACAAAGCAAATCATTTCAGTTTTAAACCAGCAAATGCTTTGGGGTGTAATTATTCTGTATGTACAGAATAATTGTAGGGCTTTGACATTTGGCAAATGTCATTCTGTACTTTATTGTTCTGTCTGTAAAGCTGATACTGATCTCACTGTAAAACAAAACACTCCCTGTCAAAAGCAAACAATTATATTTATAAAAGGTGGTATAGGTGGAGTAGTTGTTTACCTCTGCTGTGTTCCAGAAGTGGCCCTTATCTGTATATATGTGTGTATTCAGGTAAACTTCTCAGGCTATCAGCTTTGTTTTATGACCTCTCACTTGGAGAGCTTAAAGGCCAGCTCACAGGAGCGCATGAACCAGCTGCGCAGAGTCTGGAAGAGGATGAGGGAGGCACCAGACAGCCAGACAGTCATATTTGGAGGAGACACCAACTTGAGAGACCGGGAGGTATGTTTGTGTGTGTGTGTGTGTGTGCAATTGTGTCTGGTTGTCTAGTTTATAGACTCCAGCATAATAAATAGCATGATGTCTAATATCAAGTTTGTAAAGTTTGGTTATGTAGGATGTGTTGACTTGGTTGTATTGTGTATTAGGTGCAGAAGTTAGGAGGTCCCCCTGAGGGTATAGCGGATGTGTGGGAGATGCTCGGACAACCTGAGAACTGCAGGTATACCTGGGACACTGTTAGGAATAATAACAAAGAACTCCCTTTTCCTGCACGACTGCGTTTTGACCGCATTTACATGCGAGCAGCTAGAGAGGGCGCTCGTCTACGGCCAGACACCATGACACTCGTGGGTCTGAAGAGATTGAAATGCGGCCGTTTCACCAGCGATCATTGGGGTATTCTTTGCATGTTTTCTTATGAGCCTATCAGTGGATAGACTTTTATGAAGGTCTTCTTTACATTATTTGACAGCATAAAAGCTGGAACCTGTTTTGGGGTGTTTTTTAATTTCATTACTAAAAGTAAACAACCTTTTTCCTTTTTAGGTATCGTTTTAGGTATAATTTGTCATTTAATATGAGAGGAAATAATTATTATGTAAAACAATTAACACTATGCTTCCCGTGGGCTCACCACCTGCAGGAGGGACCGTAAGGGACGGTGCTGTGAGGATTGGGCAGCAGTCGAAGGCGGGGGTCTGCTTAGACTGCTGCCCCCGCGACCCGAATTACGGATAAGCGGGAGAAAATGAATGAATGAATGAATGAATTAACACTATGTTATAATAATCTTGCTACTGTTTTTAGATACTGTGTTCATGATTTTTGTCCCCACTGGAGGGCACTCTATAGCAGCTGCTTTTTGAGCCCTCCACACTTGCATCTGTATTTACAGTGTTTCTAATTCAGTATTGCCAATGTTGTTTGTAGAAATCCACACACACCAGGGAATAGAAAAGAGCAATTATAAACATCAATAACAGATCATATAACATTATACTGCTGCTTTACTCAAAATATATCGAGCTACACTTACAAGTAAAGTGATGTGTATTGTTAAGTGCACTGACAGACATATTTAATTCATTTTCCCAATTTCATCCTTAGCCAGAATCAGCATTACGTTTTTATTGCCATGCTTTGCAGCAAGGGATTTGTTTTCTTTCAGTCACCTTTTGCAGGCAACACTGGACAACCATGTCTAAACAGATGGATGGGAATAATTCTTTGGTGGGGAGTTAGGAAACAGGGCCCTGTGTTTTCATTTGGAAAATTGATTTGGACCTCATCTTCTCTGCTGCTTAATCCAAACAGAATTGAAATATGCCGGTAAATTCTACTGGAAATCAGGAATGATGGCAGGCTGTCAGCAAGAATAATTATTTGTCATTGGAGTTTTGGGGAAATGGGTTAGCAAAGAGAAATGTGTTTGCACATTCTGTATCAGAGCTACGTAGACGGTCTGTGTCCATCTCCTGTATATAGCACAGCTCACACCAGTGGGGATGCCTTTCTCTGGTCATCTTTCATATTTCTCATGTTCACAATGTGTAATCATAACTTGTTATAAATGGAAAATTGTTCTGTCCTAATTGTTAAATCCTAAATTGCTGTAATCATTTGGTTGGACCTGCATGTTTAAAAAATAAAATAAAATAAAGTAACATACATTTAATATCAAATATTAAATATAATTGGATGACATGGGATAATAAATCACTATTTCACTAAAAGTGTGCAGCACGTTTTTTTTTGTTTGTTTCTGCTGCTGTTGACCTTAGTACTGCTCGATGAAGTTCACACACTATATTGTACTTCTCCTTTTAATGCATTGGTGATTTATTGAAATTCGTGCTGGTGTATGTCAATAGATCTCTATTACAGGGTCAAACAAGGTTCTTGTTTATTTATTTGCCTTATTTTTACATAATTAATCTGCCAACGGAATTTAAGTTAACAAAAACATCAGAATGTTGAATTTATTTGGCAGCTTGGGCAGGTATTCAGTGCAAACTTTAGAAGCTATTGAGTCTAGCATAGACAAAAAAAAGACAAAATGTTACACTGCATTATTGTGCAGGATCTTAGGGTGTAATTCCAGTAACTTATCAGTAAAAAACATGAGCATGTTGATTAAGTTATTGTTATTAAGGCTTGTATAGCACTGCCCTTTCTGTAAGTGATGAGTGTGTGCATGTATAATATACATAATGTAAAGTAACATGCTAATTACGGCATCATTCATTTACAGCCAAAGGCTCTGATTTTCATAGAATTAAAAAAATTGACATTGATGAAAATGGTTATTATTGAAAAAAATTTGACATTTACTGTAACCTAATTGCCTTCCTGGTAAAGTGCAAAAAATGGTCCTGCAAGATCATACACATCGCCAGTCTTTATTCACTGCAGCTTTCCTGTTCACACATTATATTCTAATTTAATCACCTGCTGTAACTCTGCCCCAAACCAACAAGTCCGAAATATGGCACTAGGTCTATCATCAAAACGTTTATGCAGGCTCAGGGAAACAAGGGCTATTATATCACCTGGAAAGAGGATATTACTATGGAATTAGCATTTCTATTATAGAAAAAGGTGCATGTGTTGAATATAAGTCAATCACTCAATTCCAGCAAATCTAATAACCACAGAGTCATGATGCAAATGGCTTATTGCTTGCTTCTGCAGACGGATCTAATTTTGTACCTACAACCAATATTTATGTGCTGAACAGCACAGTGAAAGTGTGCTGAATCTAGATCTCACTTTGCCAGAGGTTTGCCTAGACTTTTCAGCATTTAAACATTTTAAGTCTGAGAAAAAATTTAAACTGAAATTACAGCATAAATATTGTCTACTCTCTAGAATGCAAAACAGACAGGTTGTTTTCCGATGACTGTTGTCATGGGGATTAGCGGATGTCATGACACTTCCGGGCCACCTGCGGCTACTGAGATTAGCAGAGACTGAGTCATTGGACTTCCTATCCTGTCCACTGGCCATATTTCAAATTTGATCAGTTGGAGCCGTCTATAACCCCATGTGGTTAAAATTGAAGAACACGAGACTGGAAAAGCAGACCAGTTATGAGGCTGAAAATTTCTTGCATTTAATAACAGATAGGGGTACCACTTTGAAGATGGTTCTGAATCATGCTTTTGTCGGTCGTGTTCAGTTATGGCTATTGCTCTCTGCTTCACACTGCATCTTTATCAAACTTTTCTTTAAAAGCCTTACTTGCTAATTCAGAAACTGAAGAAATTTCCATACTTATTTGTACACATTCATACCACTCTATTTATCATGCTTTTGTTTTGCAGATAAGAAATTGAATACATATGGTCATAGTAGCAATTATCTATTAACTATTATTTTGAACTGGAATACATTATATATATATATATATATATATATAATCACTACAGGGTCATGGTTGGCTAAGATTTATGTCCTTGACATTTTTGACCCCATGTTGACCCCTGTCCATGGCACCTTTAATTGGATTGTAAGTGTCAGAGGTGGACCATGGAGCAATGGAACATTGCAAAGATTAAATTTTAATGTGTTGACTTGTCCTCCAAATTCCCCAGATCTCAGTCTGAATATGTGCTGAACATCTGTGCAATGTGCTGAACAAATAAATCTTAACCATAGAGGCCTTAACTCACAGCTTAAAGGATCTGCCGCTAACATCTTGCTTCTTCCAGATTTCACAGCTTGAGAGGTCTCATAAAGAGCATGAGTAGACAATACAGGCAATAGGCAAATATATTCAGTATAAAGGTAATAATGCTTATATAAAATATATTTTAATTGTACATTTTTGATCAGTTTACAAAAGGCAAAGTAAGCAAGCAGAAGAAAAATCTAAATCAAATCAGATTTGGTGTGACTACACTTTGGCTTTCAATTCTTATACTTCCATGCTTTGTACATTTTGTAGGACCAGATACAGGTATATGATTAACCAATTATACCTAGTACATCATATGTAGGCTGTAACACAGTGATTAACTGAAACAGAAACAGCTGTGTAGGAGGCTTAAAACTCGATGAGGAACAGCCATACAAAGGCGAGTGTATGGAAGACAGTTTTATGTCATAGGTCAAACACCATGGAAAGACTGAACACAGCAACAAGACACAAGGTATACTGAATCAGCAAGGTTCAAAGCAGACTGTGGTTTTAGACTGTTCAAGCTATTTTGAAGAAGCACAAAGAAACGGGCAACGTTGAGGACCGTAGATGCTTACAAACATCGGCAGATGTCTAGCAGTGCCACTGGCAAAGAACTGGTAGAAACCAGTGGGACCCAGGTACACCCATGTACTGTCCAGAGAGGTGTGACCAGAAGTAGTGTTAATGGAAGAATCATGGCCAAAATTACATGGAAACAAGGCTAAGCGACCAAGGTGCAGTGGACTGATGAGTCAAAATGTGAAATATTTGACTGTAGCAAAACAACAAGTTGTTTGCTGAAGGCCTGGAGAGCGGAACGATAATGCAGGCAACCGTGAAGCATGGTGGCGGTTCTCGCAAGTTTGGGGCTGCACTTCTTCAAAAGGAATTGGAGATTTGTTAAGGATTGATAATTTCCTCAAGGCTAAAAAATACAGGCAGATAATTATTCATAATGTAATATTATCAGGGAGGTGTCCGATTGGCCCCAAAAATGTATTCTGCAGCAGGACAATAGCAAAACATACAGCCAATGTCATTAAAAACTATTTTCAGTGTAGAGAAGAACAATTAACCCAGCCATTAGGGTTGCACAAGCCAGTGCACTCTTAGTGCTGGTCCCAAGCCCGGGTAAATGGGGTGGATTGTGTTAGAAAGGGCATCCAGCGTAAAACATGTGCCAAATCAAATATGTGGATCACGAATCAGAAATTCATACCGGATCGGTCGAGGCCTGGGTTACCAATGACCGCCACAGGTTTTGTTAGCCAACAGGGTACCGGTGGAAATTGGGCTACTGTTAGCCCAAAGAGCCAAAGGAGGAGTCGGAGAGGAGGACGATGTCTCCAGAGACAGCAGGGAATGGAAAAGTGTAGGAGAGTGGAGGTTGGAGTTGGTACATTAAATGTTGGTACTATGACTAGTAAAGGAAGAGAGTTAGCTGATATGATGGAGAGGAGAAAGGTAGATCTGTGTTCAGGAGACAGAGTGGAAAGGGAGTAAGGCCAGTAACATTGGAGGGGGGGTTAAACTGTTCTATCATGGTGTGGATGGAAAGAGAAATGGTGTAGGGGTGACCCTGAAGGAAGAGTACAGTAAGAGTGTAGTGGAGGTGAGGAGAGTTTCTGATAGAGTAATGAACATGAAGCTGGAAGTTGAAGGGGTGATAATAAATGTCACCAGTGCCTATGCTCCACAAGTGGGTTGTGAGATGGAGGAGAAGGAAAAAATTCTGGAGTAAGTTAGATGGAGTGGTGTACCTAGGAATGAACAATTAGTGATTGGGGCATGTAGGTGAAGGGAACAGAGGGGATGAGGAGGTGATGGGTAGGTATGGCTTTAAGGAGGGAAGGTCAGATGGTGGTATATTTTGCTAAAAGGATGTAAATAGCATTGGTATATACTGCAGAAGTAATAAGGGAGACAGCTAGAAAGGTACTTGGTGTGACATCTGGAAATAGAAAGGAAGACAAAGAGAAAGAGGTGGAATGAGGAAGTGCAGGAGAGCATAAGGGGAAAGAGGTTGGCAAAACAGAATTGGGATCGACAGAGTGATGAGAAAAGTAGTCAGGAGTACAAGGAGATGCAGCACCAGGCAAAGAGAGATGTGGCAAAAGCCGAAGAAAAGGCATATGAGAAGCTGTACAGTGAAGTGAAGTTGGACACTAAGGAAGGAGAAAAGGATTTATACCGATTGAACAGGCAGAGGGACCGAGCTGGGAAGGATGTGCTGCAAGTTAGAGCAATAAAGGATGGAGAGATGTTGAGAGTGTGTTAAGAAGATGGAGGGTATATTTTGAGCAGCTGATGAACAAGGAAAATGAGAGAGAGAGAGAGAGAGAGAGAGAGAGAGAGAGAGAGAGAGAGAGAGAGAGAGAGAGAGAGAGAGAGAGAGAGAGAGAGAGAGAGAGGTTGGATGGTGTGGAGTTGGTGGAGCAGGAAGTGATAGTAAGGAGAAAGTGAGAGCAGCAATTAAGAGGATGAAGAGTGGAAAGTCGGTAGGAACAGTTGACACACCGGTAGAAGCATGGAGATGTTTAGAAGAGATGGCAGTGGAGTTTTTAACTAGATGGTTTAACAGGATTTTGGAAGGTGAGAGGATGCCTGAGGAATGGAGAAGGAGTGTGCTGGTATCTTTAAGAATAAGGGAGATGTGCAGACCTGCAGTAACTACTGGGGAATAAAGTTGATTAGTCACACCATGAAGTTATAGGAAAGAGTAGTGGAAGCCAGGCTAAGAGAAGAGGTGACCATCTGTGAGCAGCAGTATGGTTTCATGCCGAGGAAGAGCACCACAGAGGCATTATTTGCTTTGAGAATGTTGATGGAGAAGTATAGAGAAGGTCAGAAGAAGTTGCATTGTGTGTTTGTGGATTTAGAGAAAGAGTACGACATGGTGCCGTGAGAGAAGTTGTAATATTGTATGAGGAAGTCAGGTGTGTCAGAGAAGTATGTGAGGGTGGTGCAGGACATGTATGAAGACAGAGTGACAGCAGTGAAGTGTGCAGTAGGAACGACAGACTGGTTTAAGGTGGAGGTTGGATTGCATCAAGGATCGGTTCTGAGCCCTTTCCTTTTGCATTGTTTGCACTGGTGATAGACAGGTGGACGGATGAGGTCAGAGGAGTCTCCCTGGACTATGCCGTTTGCGGAAGATATTGTGATTTGTGGTGAGAGTAGGGAGCAGGTTAAGAAGAGCCTGGAGAGGTGGAGGTACATGCTGGAGAGAAGGGGAATGAAAGTCAATAGGAGTACATGTGTGTGAATGAGAGGGAGGGCAGTGGAGTGGTGCAGTTGCAGGGTTTAGGTACCTTTGTTCAAAAGTGCAAAGTAATGGAGAATGTGTTAGAGAAGTGAAGAAAAGAGTGCAGGCAGAGTGGAGTGGGTGGAGAAGAGTGGCAGGAGTGATATGTGATAGAAGAGTATCTGCAAGAGTGAAAGGGAAAGTATATAGGAATGTGGTGAGAGCTGCGATGTTGTATCGTTTAGAGAGAGGGACATTGACTAAAAGACAGGAGGTGGAGCTGGAGGTAGCAGAGCTGAAGATGTTGAAGTTTCCTCGAATAACGAGGATGGACAGGGTTAGAAATTAGTTAATTAGAGGGACAGCGCATGTAGGACGTTTTGGAGACTAGGTGAGGGAGGAGCGATTGAGATGGTTTGGACATCTGCAGAGGAGGGACATGGTGTATATCGGTAGGATAATGCTGAAGATGGAGGGAGGAAAAGAGGAAGGCCAAAAAGAAGGTTTATGTATTTGATGAGGGAAGACATGCAGGTAGTTGGGGTGAAAAAGGCAGGTGTAGAGAACCCCCCTGTCTGGAGATGCATGATCCGCTGTGGCGACCCATAATGCGAGAAGCCGAAAGAAGAAGAAGCAAAGTGTAGAGAAGAACAAGCAGTCCTTGAGCCCCCACAGAGCTCTGATCACAACAGTCTGGGAGTACATGAAGAGACAGAAGGATGTGAGGCAACCTACATCCACAGACGATCTGTGGTTAGTTCTTCACAATGTTTGAAACAACCTACCTGCCGAGTTACTTCGAAACTGTGCAAGTGTATTTAGAAGAATTTCTGCTGTTTTGCAGGCAAAGGTTGGTTATACCGATTATTGACTTGATTTGGATTTTTTCTTCATTAACTTTGCTTTTTGTTAATTGTATGTATACTTTAATATAGTTTAAATAAACTATTAACACTTCTACTTTTAAAAGCATTCTTACAGCAGTTTACTGCACCCAGTGTGATCTGCCAGAAAATGAAGCAGAAAGCTGGCATTTCCACAACAGTGATCACATTAATTTCCTGATTATTTTCTGACAGGACCAGGCCAGAGAGAAAATGGCACATGATGTCTCACTGATAACATGGCTGTGATTGAGAAGACTCTTCATGAGGTGTGGCAGCTCAATCATGTACTGCATTGGACATAGTAAACACACATGCTACCTCTACTCTCCAAATAAGGCCTTGATGTATCGGTTTAGACTGCTTCATTTACCTTTTTCATCTTTTCTTGCTGTTTGAGTGTTTTAGTTATGTCTACTTAATGACCCATCACTCATTTGGCTTTCATTTGGTCTCGTTTACTCCCTGAAGTGCATCAATACCATTTTTTTAATATGAAACATTTGCTGTGAGATTTGGGTAAAGAACACACAGAACAACAGGTGGCCTACACTGTAGCTATTTTTTTTCTTACTTGCAGCCTGCTGAGTGTGTTGTCTGGTGCAGTGTTGACCACTGGAGAAAGGTTAGCAAATGACGTCTTAAGGTGTTTAGCAGCTGCCAGACGCCGCTACTCAAAACAACCACCAGTTGCTCAGGCTGTGTTGTTGTGATCTGCCTCCTGGTGATTCATCTCACGCAAAAAGTCTGAGGTTAAATTTTAGTTTTGCTAATATTCTAATTAAATTCATTAACTCAAAAAATGTGAGTATTTTCGATTAATTATAAAAATACTTCATACATTTTATGTTGGTTTTTATGCTATACATACAATTTTGAGAAGCTTTTTAGTGGTCAAATGGGTGAGAGTTCAACATCCAGCTGATTCATATCTAATGGTACAATGCACAAATCCATGCAGATACAGGTCAAGAGATTCCCATGTTCCCATCAAACATTAGAATGGTTACAGTGTGATCACAGAGATTTTAGACCTTGGCATTTTGAGAGTCAGAAGTTGGTTGGTTTGAGTATTTCCGTAATTGGTGAACTCAGGGTTTTTTCACACAAAACAAAAGAGCAGCAGTTCTGGAGGTGGAAATGCCTCGTACATAATAGAGGTCAAAGGAAAATAGCCAGACTTGCTTAAGCTGACAAGAAGTGTATAATAAAAAAGACAGAATGAGCTCCAAGAGCAGATGACAGTGGGCTTTTACCTCTGTCAGGCAAGAACGGAAATCTATAACTACAGCAGGCACATGCTCACTAAAACTCTGCAGGTGCCACTAACTGGATATTGTTTGTTTTTCTTTGTTTTATGTGACTCTCTTTGGAAATTAACTGTTTTTGAACTTAGCAACCAACTAGCAAAGTCACTACAATTATAATCCATTAACCAGACATTTGATGTGAATATTAACTGAACTTTTTGATGTGTATCTGCATGTTTTTAATAATTGTTGCACTGCCACATGACTGGCTGATTGATAATTTAAAAAAGCAGGTGTTTCTAATAAAATGGATAGGAAGTATATATGTTAAAGTAGGCAGAGTTCTGAAGTAGGTGAAGGTTGATTTCTCACAATCTGGTGTCCAATCTTTAGCTCCAATTAGCTCCAATTACTGTCTATAAGGGTGTTCTGCTTGTGTCCACATAATTTTCCCTCTGAAATATTCTTACCAACCACTTAAACCATAATTTAATCCTTTAAGTATAGAGTGTAGTTCAGCACTGGTAAATATTTGACCTCAACAGCAAGGACTGGATTAAAAAAATTACACATTTTCTGAGATCCTGCTGCACAATGCATCCAGTTATTATAATCATCATTATCACAATCTGCCCACAGAGGCTATAATCATCTTCCCTCTTAAATCTACACTAAATTAGCCTTGCAGTCTTGCAGACTATGATTTTAAGCCGCAGGAATACACTACAGTGGTTTGATTAGTTGACTATTAAAAACACCTTCCTATTGTTCACAGTTTCTAGAAAAATCATGTGTGTGGAACTAAATTAGGGTAACTGAGAAGAATGTGGGATGTGAACATGACAGAAATTGAAATATCTGTGGTTCCTGAGTTTTTGTGCACATGTCTATTGGAGGTAGACTATGTGCAAGAACTTACTTTTGCTTTTACTTTGCATCATGTCTAAACAGATTGATGTATGGACAAAGCAGCAATTGCAGCGATAGTCACTAATCAAATCTATAAGGGTTCTTGAAGAGAGCAATTGCATTCGAACATATGGTCTTGTAAATGTTGTATGTTTGTGTGTTCACCTTTGACATACCAGTGTCTGCAGCACTTAATTGTGTGTCTCCATTGATGTGCTTGTAAACACTTGATTCATCAAGCTGGAATATATTTAACTCTACGTTGATCTGGAGCACTACACTCACCACATATAGGTTTTGTCTCATTTGTCTCAAGGTTACACACTTCTGTGATGATCCAAGTGCTCTTAAGCTCTGCTCCCTGTTATCTCCTACTAAGATATACTGTGTGTGTGTGTCTGTGTGTGTGTGTGTGTGTGTGTGTGTGTGTGTGTGTGTGTGTGTGTGTGTGAGTGAGAGAGAGAGAGAGAGAGAGAGAGAGAGAGAGAGAGAGAGAGAGAGAGAGAGAGAGAGAGAGAGAGAGATTTTACATTTCTGTATCTTTGGCATTTCTGTCTACAAGAGCCATGTGAGTAAAATATTCAAAAGTTTTCAAAAACATTGGTTCATAACTTTCTGAAGTTCCCCCTTTGGCTCACTGGTTTTCACTCACAGGAGAAAAATCAATTAATGTCTTGTCATTCCAGACATCAACAAGCTTTTACCAGATTATTCATTTTCCATGGTTCAATCGAGATTACACATTTCATCTCATGTTAACATCATGGAGACTGACATTATCTAAGATTTCACAGCTACAGTGTCCTGGCCATTTAGTTATTCTTTCCATCAAAAGCCTTTCTCTTCAGACAATATCTTGAATAATATAATTTTTTTAATATACTTATTTATTTCTCTAAACTAAAATATAAACTAACCATGAGAATATGTCCGAATTTGTCCTAACATTTGTACAAACCATCATTAGTCTTTTGTGTTTTAGTTTATGAATCTTTTCAATATTATATGTGCTTTGTTATTGTTTTGCCTTCAGATGTATGTTAATTACTGATATGCAACTACAATGGTATCGGCAGAAGGTGAAATAATACTGTTTCATTTTTACAGAAGGAGTAAATTGGATATAGGTTGGTATACTTTATGAAGAAATCCATTTTATATAAAAAGCCAAGCAAATATGTAGCATATGCTCTCTGTCTTATGGTTCTCTCTCTCTCTCTCTCTCTCTCTCTCTCTCTCTCTCTCTCTCTCTCTCTCTCTCTCTCTCTCTCTGTCTCTCTCTCTCTCTCTCTCTCTCTCTCTCTCTCTCTCTCTCTCTCTCTCACAGAGTCCCTAATGTGTGTGGCTTTCTATTTCCCTGTGCTAATGTCAACACCCAAATTCTAATTCCCCTTTTAGCCCTGCCTTCTCACAGCAATTTACTTTCTAAATAAAGACTGCCATGTCGCCACGGCCAAAGAAAAAAAAAATCTAATAAAACGAAATACTTTTTCCCAAATCATAGCAATATACTCCTGTAGAGAACAATCTCTGTCTACTCTGCTGAAATAAAGACCAAATAAGAAACCTCAAGGCTGAAATGACCAAGTGCCCTCAGGAGCTGTGATTCATTATTGATTTTTTTGGACAGGACCGGGAGTGTTTCTTGAGTTTTAGGATAATGAGGGGCTCAGCCACCAGAGGCTTCATTTGATGTTTTTTCAAAGCTGTCTAATATACCATAAAATGTTTTCAGATTGATTTCTTCCTGGCTTAATCATGTCAAAAACCTTATGAATGAAAATCAGAAGTCAAAGCCCAACAGTGAAATCATTAAGTTTCTCTCCTCCCTGTGCTGGTGTCAAATGTTATGATTTAACAACAGTTACAGTAATCAATGTATTTTCTAGAATAATGATAAAGTGGGTGGTCTTACCAAACGTGGCATGTATGAAGTTGGTTAACGTGTAAATTTACATAGCAGGAACTAAAATCTGAAATTTTCAGTTATCTGTATTAAAATTTTGATCTCTAGCTTAGTTGTCTTTATTTTGTAGCATAAACGAGAATTGGCCTTGACATTCGAATGTTTTTGGAGGGGATCGTAAAAGCTGTCTATCTAGTATTGTGGAACTGGAGAAATTTCTCTCTGTACCTTTTTACATTTTAAATAATTTTATGCTTTATATAACATGTTTAAGTATATATACATACATATATAGTAATTTTACATAGCTATAACAGAACACTATTCTGAGTCTAATGATCACACAGATTTTTTTATATCTTTATTTTTGTGGGGTTTACAATTATTTAAAAATATGTGAAATTATCCAAACCATTAAGTGCACATTTTTAATCTAGACTGGCTGAGTGCCTTTCCAATCCTTCTACACTACCCCAGCCTGAAAAAGGATTTGCTGCAGAATATTATTCAGCTCTACCATTCTACTTCTTGCACAACAAGCACTGAATGAACGTTGATGCTTAGCTGGCATAATTGATGTCTGGGGGAGTGAATGCTGCAGGAGAAAAGAGAAGTAATTACATACTCGTTTTCACCCTCCGTCGCCTTCCCATTGTGTTCACTGTTTTCATTCACCTCTCAGCACCTGTAAATTATAAATCCTGTACAGAGTAAACCAGAGATTATCACCTTTAACAATCTCCCAAGATTTATGACCAGCATTATAATGTGAGCAGTATAGAAATAGGAAAAGTGCTGTGATGTCTAACAGAAGGTCCATTTCCTTTAAAATGGTTTAGCCTCTCAAGGGAATGCTAACCTGTCTGAGAGAATAGGTTATAGGGGAAATAAAAAAATAAACGAGATATGCTGCCTTGCATGTCCAGATTAAAAAGAGTAGCCCTGTAAACATTTGCAGCAGAACATGAAGTTGTGTTTGGTTATGCTGATTTTCTTTAATTATTCAGCTAATTTCAGTAGGTCATAGAGAAAAGACATGCTAGCATTATTAGTATACAAATTTAATTGTTTATATCAATTAAACAAATCAATAAACATAGATACATAGACAGATTTAAAATTATTGTTATTGCATAGTACAGGTACACAGCAACAAAATGCAGTTTGGCATCTAGCAGAAGTGCTAATAAATCTAGCAGAAGTGCTAAGTGCAAATAAATATGAAAATATTATGTATAGCATGTAAGGAAAATTTAACTATAGGTACATCAAATAAATATAAAGTCTACAGCAGTGAACAATGTGCAGAAGCTGTTAAGTACAAGAAATACATTTAAGGCTCTGGAAGTGTAAAAAGATATGCAGAACCTGATGAGCAAGCAAAACTAAGGATATATATACATATATGGAATTATAATTATAATAGGTGCTATAAATGATTTTGAGTTTTCTTCTTAAACATTGTTAGTTTCCATGTAGATAGACACTTGTAATAATTCTATAGGTTTCTTAAATGTTTATGTTCATGACTTAAGTCATGTAAACATTTTATAGTAGGGCTTTGTAGATCTTTATTTAGATCTTTATAGATATTTATGTAGATGTATAGTGAGGGAGTGGTAGTGTTTGTCCCCTTTTTTGTAATGGAACACACACCTGTCCATGAAGAGGTGTGTAGCATGGTGTGTGGCCATGCCTGAAATTATATCACTGAGTGTAAACACCATGGAAAAAGCCAAAGGCACAACTCATTGAGCCACAAAGTGACTGCACTTAACTATGAAATGGAAAAGGTTATACTGCATCTTTCACTGGCTCTTTTATGAGAGTCAGAAAGCAACGTGTAAGGAACAATTTGTTGATGCTTTGTTGAGTCACTGAAATATTCACATCTTTAAATGTTTTTTATTTTTTAAACCATTATTTTTATCCCTCCCAAGACATATTCCGACCTCACAACCAGGAAACTTGTTGGAAAGGCTTCAGATTCACCAGGATCCCACAACCAAAAATAAAATAAAAAAAGACTGACTGCAAAGACTGCACAAGGATATTTGAAATTAATTTCTGATGTAAGTTAAGAAGCATAATAGGACATTTATTTCAATGTGATTTCAGAGATAAAAAATTTATCAGCTGTTTAAAAATGTTCAGTTTGTCAATATATATCAAATTTGATATTTCATTATCAGTTTCACATTTATGCATAAAAAAGTTGTTAGTCATAAATAAAAATCACCACTTCTACAGAACGATCTATATCATCTCTCTATATTTAAACACATAAACTGGAGTCAACTTTCAACATGATCATCCATTCACATGTTCATAAAAGTGGTGATTTCCACACATTCTTCTTAAATGTCTAAATATTTAAAGGAAGACATAATTAGTTGATTTGGGATGTCTGTACAGAGTATGGAATTAAGACAGTAAAGTCTTATAGTTTTATGAGTTATTTAACATTGGGCATCTTGTAAGATACACATAGAAGCATGACAAACATAGATACTGGGTGAAAAAAAGGGAAAAATTGTAAGACATAGAATTAACTTAAAACAAAGAACATAACTGCCAATGTCTGACTCTTATGTAGGCAACAAACTATATTACAATAGCAAACTTATGTTTAATCAGCAGAATGCGCACCATATGCCATGTCAGCATATGCTCAGCCTTGTGTCACAACTTGGTGCACTGATAGAAGAGCAGCTCAGGCCAGACATGCGTAAAAACTCAGAAGTAGACAATTTCTTCCGCTGTTGAATATTGTCATCTTATACAGTACAGAGAACATCTGCCTGATTCTATGTTGAAACAGTTTATTATCAGCAATTTGTTTTTTGTTTTGTTGATTTCATTTTGAAGGTCCACCTGGGCAACATTATTGATTTTCTCCATCAGAACCCCAGATTGAATAAAAATAATTTGTGCATATGTTCTGTCCTAATTATTTCTGTATTTACTGAATAATATTTAACATTTCAGATACTCCTTTTGATCTTGTCTAACTTCCTCACCTCATTGTCATTCATGTTCTGGACTCCATCAGACAGAGCCATAATATGGTGCCACTGTGTTAAGTGTTTGGCATTTGAAGGACAAAAGGCCCACATATCCGAATGGAGCAATGGTTCAGACTCCAACAAGCTCTGTCACTAAAGGGCTATAATGAATTCAAAGATATGCAACGCTATGTGGAGCCCACAGTCAGATAAGCAGGAACAGAATGAATTACGTTCCTGAACTACACAACCATTAACCTTTTCTGGCTTGTCAGTGCTTAGGGGAGAGGCACATCTAATTTCTTTTTCAGGGCTTGAGGATAATACAAACACACACACACACACACACACACACACACACACACACACACACACACACACACACACACACACACAATCAACATATGCTGCTTAAACTATAGGACAGATATAGCTAAAGAGAGCTGGCAAAACTATTCTATGTTCAAAATAAGTCTGTACTTTCCTATTATAATAACTGATATAAAACATTATTGGTAGACATCACTGTGTACCAAGTGAAAGACAATATTAATGGCTGGATTGTGTCATAAAACTACATTTCCCATCAGCCACTACACATTACAGGACCTTCTCACATGTCTGTTCATGCAGCTGAATCATGATGCACTTGTATGTAGACTCACGGTTTGCAGCACCTCATGCTTCCTGTTTGCCTCACCATGGTTTTTGAACCACATTTCAGTTTTCAGTCATTTCAGGTTTTTTGTTTTGTGTTTCATTGTTTGTTTTGTACATGTTTTTATTTTGTAAAAAATATTTGCACTTGCATCTGCTTCCGGTTAATTACATGACAGGTAGTTTTAAAGTTTGATAGGCAAGTGAAAAAATGCTTTAAAGTAAGAACGCTTTTAAAAATTGAAGTTAATAGTTTATTTGTATAACAACTAACAAAATGTAAAGTAAATTAGCAGAAGAAAAATCTAAATCAAATGAATTTTCATTGTGACCACACTTTGCCTGCAAAACACCATCAATTGTTCTAGGTATGCTTGCACACAGTTTGAAGGAGCTCATCACGTAGGTTGTTCTAAACGTCTTGGAGAACTTCGTACAGATAGTCTGTGAATGTAGGATGCCTCAAATCCACCTGTCTCTTGATCCCAGACAGACACGAGGATGTTGAGATCAGGGCTCTGTGGAGGACAATCACAGTTACATAACATTGGCTGTATTTTTGGTGTCATTGTCCTGCTTGAGAATAAAGTTGGGGTCAATCAGATGTCTCCTTCATAATATTGCATGACGAATAAGTATCTGTCTATATTTTACAGCATTGAGGACACCATTAATCCTGACCAAATCTCCAACTCAGTTTGCAGAAATGCAGCCCCGAACCTGCAAGAAACATCCACAATGCTTTACTATTGCCTGCCAATGCTAATTATTGTACTGCCCTCCAGCTATTCAGTGAATAAACTGGCTCTTGCTACTTTAAAATATAAGAATATTTTGGCTCATCGGTCAAAAGCACCTGCTGACATTTTTCTGCACCCCAGATATTTTGTTTCCCTGCCAAGTTAAGTCACTTAGCCTTGTTTCCATGTTGGAGGCAGAGGTGGGAAGTAATGAAATACCAATACTGCTTCACTACTGTACTTAAGTAGATTTTTCTGATGTCAGTACTTTACTTCATTATTTATTTTTCGGACATTTACTTTCACTCATTACATTTATTTACACAAATATCTGTACTTTCTACTTCTTACATTTTCAAAACAGGCTCGTTACTTTAGTTGTAATCTATTTGTTGAAATGTCAATTTTTTTTCAGCCTATCCCTGAACCTGTTACCTGTCATTGCGTCGCTTTTTCAATCTACCACTGGTGTGTCATTTCCTGGCTCTCGCACACCACAGACGTAGACTAGTTTATGAAGCCAACAATGAGCACGGCAAAAGGCAATACGAATTATAGGGATGGAGTGGATAAGACAGAGGGAGTCAGCGATATAAACATGACTGAGAACAGAGAGATTTCTGATCATCTGATTATCATCATCTTATCTCTGCTTGTGTTCTACATGATGGATGTTCCGTCTGGATACATTCGTTAGGTAACAACATTTTAAATTATGGCTGTCAAAATGCGTTAACGCTAATTCATTTTAACAGCACTTTAGTAACAGCACTAATCTTCTTAGCGTGGGATTAATGCAGCAAACATTTATAATTGACCTTTTTTTAAAAAAATATATGAATAAAGAAATATACAGTTTTAATACATTTAAAACCTTCAATGCAACACACATTTATTGACAATCTTTGTTTTTCCTCATATATAAAAATAAATAAATAAGCTCCACCAAAAAAGTATTTTGAATCAGTAAACATTTGTTTTACTGATGCGCCAAGTCTCAAATTAACACCAAAATCCACCATGATGCACACAATTAACACATTAATGGGGTCGACAAATGCGCCGGCGTGTTTTAATGGATTTTTCCCTCATAACGCCGAAAAAAACTTTAATTACTCTGTCTTTTTTGATTGTTCAGATGAGAGCAATACACTACTCAAAAGGGTCTACTTTTATTTGTTTAAATAATGCTCTGCTTTTGTAAAATAAAGAAAACAGACAGGGGGCGCTCTCTGCCATCTCTCTCTCTCTCTCTCTCTCTCTCTCTCTCTCTCTCTCTCTCTCTGTCATTTCTCTGAACAGACATAAATAAAACAACCTAAATCTCATGTCTAGTTTTAAATAAACGAATTTTCACCGAAAACAAATATTCTCTGATTTTGTAATCCGTATGAAAGTTAGAAGAGGTACAGTTTCTCCGGTATCCCCCCAATAACCGTTCGTTTGGAAACATAGCAAAGGTTCCTGTTTAGTGTCCTGATGATGATTTAATTCAAATCACCATAATTACTTTAAAAAACATTTACAAGAATATTTTGTCTTCATGCTCCATGTTGAGTTTGGTATCAATAATAATAAACATACATTTGCATAAAGCATCCATATTTGTCCATGTACATGTTGATTTGATTATTAAAAACTTGAAAAGTACTAATTTAAGGTACATTTAAAACAGATAAAAATGTGCAATTAAGTTGCGATTAATCATGAGTTAACTCTAATATTAATATGATGTGAGGTCCAGTTATTTTAACTTGAGTAAAAAAGTATAGTCTGTACTTCAACTTTTACCAAAGTATTTTAAAACATGAGTATCTGTACTTCTACTTAAGTGAAAAATGTGTTTACTTTTGCCACCCTTGGTTGGAGGCATGGCTTTTTGGCAACAATTCTTAGATGTAGAACATGAATTACGTTTTTTTTTGGCCAACCACTGTATCTATGGTCCTTAACATTCCCTGGTTCTTTGTGCTTCTTTAAAATAGCACATCTTGAACCCTAGTCTGCTTTGCAATTATTGCCTGGGAGAGACCTTGCTGATTCAATATTTGTGTCTTTTTGGTGTGTTCAGTCTTGCCATGGTGTATGACCTGTGACATGAATCTGTCTTCCCCAACATCACCTTATAAGCAGAGTTTGGCTGTACCTCACCCAGTTTTAAACCTCCTACACAGCTGCTTCTATTTAATTTCATCACTATGTTTCAACCTATAAAGGAAATTGATCATTATCACTAACTTTGTATGAATGGATAATCATAATTTGACTCTGATCCTATAAAATCTCTGACATTGTGCAAGTGTACAAAATGTGTAAGTGTAAGAATATATGCTGGTTTGAAGTCAAAGAAGTGTCACACTGAAAACTGATTTGATTAAGGTTTTCTTATTGTTCGCTCACTTTGCATTTTGTAAGTTGCTAAAAATAAACAAAAAATGTATATTTTTTAAAGTATCCTACAGTGCGAAGACACATTTTGCACAGTGGTGTACAACTGATGCATATACTGCAGGCTGATTTCTGAAAAGTATATACAATGGAACCTCGATACTCGTGACCTTGACACTCGCGACCTCGATAGTTTGTGACTTTTCATTTGGAACCAGACTAACAGTAATTTGTGAAAAATCTGATAGTTTGCAAGAAGCCTCGATAAATTACATAAAAATGTTTAAAAAACTATTTTATTATTGTATTATTTATTTAAAGTAGTAAATAAAACATTTATGAAAAGTAATTCACAATTTTTGTTGAGTTTACAGTACAGTACATGTACAATTCCCCTTGAAAAAGGAACCATTAAAAGGAGAGAGACAAAACCTCGTGATTTTTTTTACTCGCGAGGGGCATTAGAACCTATAGAAGTCTTGAGGTTGCACTGTATCACTGAAAGAAAATAAACCAATCCTGATTCTAAATTACATACATTTCTTTACACATTACAGATAATTAATTAGTATTTATTCTACCATTGACAATTATGCTGTTTATGTTAATGTATATGTTTACTCCCAAAGTGTTCCAAAGTGTTTACTATTTCAAGTCAAGAAAGTCAAGTTAAGTAGGTTTAATTGTCATTTCAACCACACATAGAGCAGAATACAGCGAAATGAAACGTTCCCTCAACACCAAGGTGCTACATCAGACAACATAAATTAACAAAAAGTTCAATTCAATTCAATTTAATTTATTTTTATTTGTATAGCGCTTTTAACAATGAACATTCTCAAAGCAGCTTTACACAGACAATGTGGTGATTAAAAGTAAATATGTTCTTTGTAAGTAAGTTTGTCCCTGATGAGCAACTGTGGCAAGGAAAAACTCCCTGAGATGACATAAGGAAGAAACCTTGAGAGGAACCAGACTCAAGAGGGAACCCATCCTCATCTGGGTTGCACCGAATGTCCATTTGAAGCAGATATACAATGTTGCGGGGTACAGTGATGGTGATCAGAAGCAAATTGTATTCCTGAGTCAGTGTAGCAGACTGTTGACATTAACTACAGTCCAATCCATCCTCAAAGCGCCCGTTCTTACTCCGTAATTTCATGGAACCACCCAAGGTGTTGATGAGAAACCGTCCCAAGCTGCACAGAGTGGCCTCCAGTTGACGAGAACACTATCCAGAGGCAGGCCTGGACGAAGTGGGAAGATCCACGGAAGGGAGAGGGGCAGGAACAATGGTCACTGGAGCCTCAGGAGCGAGTTTAACTCGACTGAGAGAAAGAGAGAGAGAGAGAGAGAGAGAGAGAGAGAGAGAGAGAGAGAGAGAGAGAGAGAAGAGGGTGACAGGAAAAGAAGGATAGGGATTATTAAGTGTCCTTATTGTTGTATGGAAGTTAATGTCACTGTGCAGTTTGGACTCCGGCAAGACTCGCTATGGCAGCCTAACTAAAATGGAGAACCAGAAGGTAATACAGACATGAGGGATTTTTGGAATAGGAGACGACCCACCACACCACCGTCAACAAACCTGAGTGAACGTGTGAATGTGAGGGGACGACAGCATACAAATATCCCAGTTCACCAAACACTCTTTATCCATGTTCCCTCCAGATCTGAGCCTTTACCTAAGAAAAAAAATCCACTGATCAAAGGCTTGACTAAATAAATATGTTTTCAACCTCGACTTAAAGACTGAGACTGTGTCTGAGTCCTGAGCACTGGTTGGAAGGCTGTTCCATAACTGTGGGGCTTTATAAGAGAAAGATCTGCCCCCTGCTGTAGTCTTCATTATTTGAGGAACCAACAGATAGCCAGCAACTTTTAATCTAAGTAGGCGTGGAGGATCATACTGGTACAGAAGTTCACTCAGATACTGCGGTGTGAGACCGTTAAGTGCTTTATACGTCAGTAGTAGTATTTTATAATTAATGCGAGATTTAATTGGGAGCCAGTGTAGACTGATTAAAACAGGGGTGATGTAAAAAAGTAACATGGAACTACACAAAAACCTAAACTAACAACATAAAGTACACAAGTGGAACATTCAGTGCAAACAGCATCAACAACATAATACAAAGAGACAGTAAACACAGTGACTATCAACAAACAAGGTAACACGGTAGCACCGACCAGTACAGTCCAAAACGTTTGAAGAAATGAAATGTCCGTATAAAAATAAATACAGTAATCCCCAGTTTATTGTGGTGGTTACATTCCAAAATCACCCATAAACGAAAACCCGCGATAAGTGGAAGCCACCCCAAAAATGCTCATTTATTTATACAGTACTGTACTGTATTGACACTTTACTTTATTTTATAATTAATAATTAAATTTTTATTGATACATTTTATTATTTCAACATAAAACTCAATAAAAACAATTCACCATAAGTCTTTTGGTTTATCGTGTTATCCGCAAGAGACCGGGAAAATCAGCCAAACTAATTAGTTATGTGGCAAATGCAATTCCGCGATAAACTCGGGGGTGCGAGATTACAACCTCAATAAAGCGGGGGATTACTGCACTACTGTACAGAATTTTTACAGTTCTGTGTGTGTTTGTGTGTGTGTCTGTGTGTGTGTGTGTGTGTGTCAATCCAGTCCCTTCATGTTGAGTATTCAACAGTAACACAGTTGTGATGTAAGGGGCTGAATGCTTTGGTACCTTTTTCTGGCTGCCAGGAGAGTAATGAGTGTGTGTATGAGGGGTGTGTGTGGTCATCCACAATGCAGCGTGTGGTGTAAATGTACATGATAGAGGGAAGAGAGATGATCTTCTTAGATGTTCTGTATGGTTTTGCGATTTACAAACCAGGCAGTGATGCAGCTGTTCAGGATGCTCCCACTTGCATTGTCCCACTTCAAAATGTTGTGAGGATGTTTGGTAGGAGCTGTGGCTTCCTCAGCTTTCTCAAGAAGTAGAAACGCTGCTGGGCTTTCCTTATTATCGAGCTGGTGTTCATGGGCTAGGTGTGGTTCTCCACCAGGAGCCGTTGATGTTCAGTAGGAGTGATCACTGCATGTCCTTCTATAGTCAACAATTATCTCTTTTGTTTTGTCCACATTTAGACCCACCATGCTGCTTAGACCCATAACGGTCATGCCATCGGGAAACTTGATGGTGTGATTCGAGCTATGAATTGCTACACAGTCATGAGTCAGCAGTGTGAACAACTGGGGACTGAGCACACAACCCTGTGGGGCCCCAGTGCTCATTCTGATGGTATTTGAGGTCTCTCAGTCAAAATGTTCTGGATTCAGTTACAGATGCAGGTATTCAGGTGTAACAGACTTAGCTTTTCAATCAGATGCTGAGGAATGATAATGCTGAATGCTGCAGCATTCCTATGTATGAGTCCTAATTTTCCAGGTGACTGAGGGTTAGGTGAAGTGTGGTAGAGATGGCATCATCAGTGGAGTGGTTAGGACGATATGCAAACTGCAGCGGGTCCAGTTAGGGGAGGAAGCAGGGTCTTGATGTGGATCATGACAAGCCTCTCGAAGCATTTCATGATGATAGGAGTGAGTGCAACGAGACAGTAGTCGTTCAGGCAAGACACAGATGGCTTCTTTGGCATGTTGTGTGTGTGTGTGTGTGTGTGTGTGTGTGTGTGTGTGTGTGTGTGTGTGTGTGTGTGTGTGGTGGTAGTGGCCTTGCCCCATAAGATAAGAAAGTTGTGTTGAATTTGACAAAATTTGACCTTAAACCAAGTGAAACAACCCTTCACATCATAATTCCTCTTCAAAAAGATAAGTCAAATCATCATAGTTGCGAGAGGTTTCCTATATATACTTGTATGTTTGTGATCTGTCAGCATAAAGACTTACAGAATGTGCTCTGTTATTGTATAACATTAATTACTTAATCAGTACAGTACAGTACAGTATAGTTTATGAGGAGATAAACATACATTATTGATCACTGTGTCTAGCAAAAGACAAACACAGAGGTAGCTTGAATGCACATAGTTAAAAACGACAATTTTAAGGTAAATTCAATTAAGGATTAGTAGCAATAATTTTTCTTGCCACTGACATGACATATTCCATCTCAGGATTCTGTAACTACCACATAATTAGAGACAATTAGATGAGACAGTGCCAAATGTTTTACAGATGTGTTTTATGGGAATGCTGAGTGAGAAATCCCTGAAGTAAGATTATAGCACACACCCACAATCTGCTGTCATCTCCTGAGCACAGCTTGCCCATTCGTTTCCACCTCAGGCCAGCCAGTTAAGGTGTTGTATAACAGGACATAGGCAGATAACAGAAAAGCGAGGTAGTGTAATCTCCTCCATCATCAACAGCCTGTCATTCTTAACACTGATATCCTCAGAGTGAGTGCTAGCATGACTACTCTCTATCAATTCAGCATGATACCAAACACATGTATTCCTGAAATAGAGTGCTAGTTTGTATCATGATCAATATAATTATATTGATATTGATATTATTTGTGCTATAATATTTTAGATCCATATTTAAGTAAGTATGTATGGTGTTGGCCCACCATGAATCTCCAGAACAGCAGCAGTGTATGTTGAATTTACAAGTGTGAGGAGATGTACTGGAGCTATGATCACAATTCTTTTGCAATGTTTTTCCACTTTTTCCACTTACCCATTTTGCAAATAATACACCTAATAACTGTTATATATAAAGTTTCAGTCAGTGGTGGATGAAGTACATAAACCATGTACTTGGGTTAAAATGAAGTTACACTAGGTAAAATAATACTCCAAGTATTTGCCTTCAAATGTATTTAAATATCTAAAGTACTATGATTTATTATGGCTACAATGTCCTATTATAATTTTTTGTCGAAAGACTCTTGCTTAATCAACTCAGTTTATCTGAAAAGACTATTAATGTAATAATTAAATAAATAAATAATTATTATTAGATCTATTAATAAAATAATATTAATGAGTCAAACACTGATTGATATCTATTCAAATTGCTGTGAGCCCAAAACCTTGTTTTTCAACTACAAGAAAAATTAAAAAAATCACACAAATACTCTCATAACAGACTGTTACATCCTAAATGTCTGAAGTAGCGATACAGACGGTCTTTTCTCCCTGCTGCTATTAGACTTTACAATCACAGCTGCTCCCAGTGTACCAGTCACCGAAATATACAGTGTTATTACTGTTTAACTGTGCAATAATAAAAATAACAAAGATTTTTAAGCAACACGTGCAATAACAATAATTTAAAACAGTGCAATATTTCCTATGTGCAATATGTTTGATAGCGTAACTACTTACTCGTGGTCTCTTTTTTTCTTCTTTTGTATTATACATTGTGTTGTGTATATACTGTATTATGTTTTTTTTTGCAGTTATTTTTCCTTGCTGTTGTAACAGAGAATTTTCCCCACTGTGTGACAAATAAAGGTAGCGTAATTTCCGGACTATAAATAAGCCGCACCCACTGAATTTGACAAAGATTTTTATTTTAAACATAAATAAGTCTATAATAAGTCTGCCTATAAGCCGCAGGTGTCTACACTGAAGCAAATAAACTTTACACAGGCTTTAATGAAAGACAGTGTCTGTTACACTGAGTAACGGGTGAAATATGTTGCGCTTCCTTTAAGAGCAGAGCGGCATTTTGGGAATAGCCTGCTGCCGCATTTTTCCGCTCTTACGGCATGTGTGCAAGACTGAGGATTATGTCCTTATTATTTTCTTATGCTCATTTCTAAGTTTCTTTGACTAACCCGTAACGCTGTTGCCGAGAAAAATAAAAAAGCACGAGTTTTGGAAACCTGTCTGTGCTTATATGATTTCTGTTGCAACTGGAGTTAGCGAGCGCTCCCTTCACCCAGACTCAACGCGTTACAGCGGCTTGTATCTAAACTGTAGCCTACCAAGTAAGTCATTGTTCACTGTCTTCATCTTTCCTTTCACAACTATTTCTCTCTGGAGTTTATCTTTTGGCATCGTCGTGCGTTTAAAAATCACCATCGGTGGAAGTTTTTTCTCCCGATGCCGTGCAGCTCAGAACACAGGTAAGGTACGTTTTTTCGTTTCCGTTCGGAAATTTCATTGGTCTAATGTTTTGGTGCTCAGTTTTTTGGCTTGAAGTTTGTGAAACCGGGAAAAACCCAGGAAAAATTCATAAATAAGCCGCTTCATTCAAAACGGTTCAAAACGTGGGAAAAAAGTAGCGGCTTATAGTCCGAAAAATGCTATGCCTGCTGTTGAACTGGACTACATAAACATGCTAAGTAGATACCACCAAGCGGCAATCAGAAAAAGAAAACAGAGCGGGTGCTTTACTCTGATTGGTGGCTTGCTGCATGCTTAACCAGTTAAGTTTTAATCTGTTATCAATAAAAACGAAAGACTGATTTTGCTAAATTCTCCCGAATAGAAATACCTCAGTGAAGTACAGATATGCAGAAAAGCTATTGAAGTAAATAAATAAAATACATTAACTTTGTTACTGTACACTACTGGTTTCAGTAGTGGTTTTCTAACATGCACAATCAATTTAAATTTCCTAGAAAAAAAACTGAGGAAAGAGGTAGAATGATAATATTGGGAGAAAAAGTAAATTTTTCTATTGTTTTTTCTTTGCTTGGCATTGTACTAGCGGTACATCATTATTACCCTCTAGTATACGATTGGCTTTGTATTGTCTTATAACAAAAATCTGTAAACTCCAACAAATTAAACTCACTTACACATCAAGCACTTGATTGTTCTCGACCTTTCTCCTTGGTAATGCCCCATGACCCTTAACAGTGAGTAATAAATCAGCAGGCTATGGTTGGACACCACTCACAGCTCTAATTAACCCCCTAAAGCTGAGAGTGCTGCTCTCTGTAGGGTGATCAACTGTAGGCGCTGTGTGTCTCGCACACACACACTGGTTCTGGTTTCCAAAGTAATTCAGCACCTCTGTCCCCCACAGTGATTTGGTGATATGAATCAAATCAGCTCTTCCTGAATAAAGACAGGAAAATATAACGCGTTATATTTAACTGAGAGATGCAATTTATTCAATCATTGCTCACATTGTTATTCTGTAATTCTTTCGAAGCAATATACCACTAAAAATGTATTGTCTGGTAACCGTTTTTTCTTCTTCTCAATTTCTGCCTAAAATTGCGATACGCAAAGAAATAGGGCTATTCCAGTTCTGTGTTATTGGGATGCTAATACATTGCGGTGTTGTCTCAGACGTTTTAGATCATTTAAGGCAATTGCAAGGCCAGCTGCTCTCTTCCTCTCACTCTGTTTGCTCACACAGTATAACCAGGCAAGGCATAATGTTCTACGGCATACAAAATCAAGGCGTATAAAATGAAAAGATTTTCTCGCATATTTATTGCAATCTTTCTAGGACACATTAAAGGACCTTGACTTAATAGAAGAATGACCTTCTTTATGATAAGCACCCATCTCATTAGCAATGTCTGAGCACGTTTCCAACATATGAGTATGTGGCCCAAATTAATTGCCTTCTGTTATCCAATCACTCAGTGCTGATTAGATGTTTCATCTAATCTGAGAGAATGACATGCTTTGTCTGTAGATATCGCAGTGAAGTACATGCTACAAATAATAATGCACTTAGCCCACAAGATCAGCACAGACCTGATAAGATTTGTACTGACCCAAACACCAGGTAACACTTCCTTCAATATCTGTAATGTTAAAATGTCCAATAGAGCAATTAATATGAACATTTTGCAGTAACTGTTCAATCAATTAATACACATTGAAATATTTTATTGCTTAGAACAAGGATTTTTTTCAGCATCTTATAAAAAATATACTTATCATAAAGCATTATTCGGCACTGATTTGGCTTGCCAGATCATTTATTAGATTATTTATTTATTTTTTTTATTTTTTTGTGCAGGAGACTATTTTATCTCGAAGTAAAAAAAAGGGGGGTTCAAACTTTTGATTTACTGCCTGACTGTTGTGTGCCTACACTCCTGCCATGCCGAACACACTTGTTTTTGGGTCATATCTTACTAATGGAACAGGGGTTTAGGGAGGTATAAGGGCTAATGTCCTTCCTGGGAATGTCAAGTTCTATCCATAGGTGCATGTGAGTTTTTCCTTGAAACAGCTGTCTGTAGTCTGGAATCACTAATTACTTCTATTAAAATTCTGAAATTAAGCTAGACATCAAGCTGGAACAAAACAATATTTAAACAATAAGAAAATACTATTAACATATTGCAGAGAAGATGCTGCCTTGTTATAAGCTGAACAAAACAGGAGTTGAGCAAAAAATTTCGTTCAGGGATCATTAGGTATTTTGGAAAAAAAAAATGTAATACCCGTTCTGTAACATTAAACATGATAGTTTGAAAATAGATATCTGCAGAGTGAAGGGCTGCCTCCTGCCCAGCTCTTGCGTTACTGATTGAAGTTTGGAGCTGCTGTCACATTTGTCTAGTAGCGTGTGTGTGTGTGTGTGTGTGTGTGTGTGTGTGTGTGTGTAATGACAGAGAGAGAGAGAGAGAAAGAGAGAGACAGATGGAAAGCAAGAGAGATGACTGTGGGGAAAAATGAAAAGACACCATTGGATTGGCCCATCTGCTTCACTCGTATAAGATTGTATTCTGTAAAATTACCTTTGAAAATAGTACTCTAGTGTTTTTTTTTTTATCTCAATTTTTTAAGTTGGCAATAGACTGGCCAATATATTTTATTCTAGTCACACTTCGTAAAACCGAGAAACACATTTAAACTGACAGTGGCGGGCGTGCATTTGGTACCTGGGCCTTCAGTGGGGACTTACCCGACTTAATCCACCTTTTAATACCACCACTATCACGTTGCAGTTATACAAACCATCATTACTATACAAAAATACATTATAACATTCGTGGCATTACAGAGAGAGAGGCATTTCGTGTACCATTTCCCGGGCTGAGACAAGCTAGCTAGCTTCGGGGTTGGCCGACCACTTCTCACAATGTCTAGCTTTTCTTCAAAATGTATTTTAATTATGTCCGAGACCAAATTAATTTCTCTTCCTCCGTAGGCATAAAAAAGTCTAACTCAGATGTATTCATGTGTGCAGAGCACTACAGACGTGTTTTGCCAGTCGAACTTGGCTGTAACAGTTTCCCACTGACCAACAAATCAGAGGACGAAAAAATGCTGACGCTATTCTGGACCAGCTAGCTGCTCTGTGAGGAGAATATGAAATTTGATTGGTTAAAGAAACAGAGCTATTTCTTAAGAACACTATGATAAAAGGGCCAGCAGTATTGACATTGAAGGCTTTGGGCAGATTAGATTGACATGGAAGCATATGGCTGAAATCTGATTGGACAAAAAATCCAACATCCACATACACGTACTGAAAGCAGTGCAGCCAAGAGAAACACTAAGAAATAAAGATAATAAACTGTTGGGAATAAATGAATACAATTTCGTGCAACAAATTTTAGAATTTAGGTTGTAAATGTAGGTCAGTGCTTCTGATAGTGTTTAGACCAGCAGAGAAGACTTTGCTGGCCCTGACCACTGTGACCTGAAAATAAAAGCTGACAAAGCTGTTGCCATATCATAATGAAAGGTTTGGCATGACCTATTCAACACCATGAATACTGAAAATGATGGGAATTAAACTACATTGGAAAAAAACTTTACTCTCATAATGTTTTTAATGTAAGCAGAACTACCTTGAATAACACTGGAAATAGTGGCAGTGAATCTGACTTTAGAACTTCTTAGAACTTCCAGAATACAAACAGAAACAATTCATTCATTCATTCATTTTCTCCCGCTTATCCGTAATTCGGCTCGCGGGGGCAGCAGTCTAAGCAGGCCCCCGCCTTCGACTGCTGCCCAATCCTCACAGCACCGTCCCTTACGGTCCCTCCTGCAGGTGGTGAGCCCCACGTCACGGGAAGGCGGCCCCACGTCACTCCGACGTCACAGACCTTGATATTTTCCTCGTAAGGGACCCCCGGAGCATAGAGGGTTAAGGGCCTTGCTCAAGGTCCCAAGAGTGGCAGCTTGGTGATACCGGGGCTTGAACCCCAGACCTTCCGATCGGCAACCCAGCGCCTTAACCGCTGGAGCCACCACTTCCCCCAACAAAAACAATTATTAATATTATTATTATTATTATTATTATTATTATTATTGTTATTATTATTATTATTATTATTATTATTGTTAGTAGTAGTAGTAGTAGTAGTAGTAGTATTATTAGTAGTATTAATAGTTGTAGTAGTAGTAGTAGTAGTAGTAGTATTAATAGTTGTAGTAGTAGTAGTAGTAGTAGTAGTAGTATTAATAGTTGTAGTAGTAGTAGTAGTAGTAGTAGTAGTATTAATAGTTGTAGTAGTAGTAGTAGTAGTAGTAGTAGTATTAATAGTTGTAGTAGTAGTAGTAGTAGTAGTAGTAGTATTAATAGTTGTAGTAGTAGTAGTAGTAGTAGTTGTATTAATAGTTGTAGTAGTAGTAGTAGTAGTAGTAGTTGTATTAATAGTTGTAGTAGTAGTAGTAGTAGTAGTAGTTGTATTAATAGTTGTAGTAGTAGTAGTAGTAGTAGTAGTTGTATTAATAGTTGTAGTAGTAGTAGTAGTAGTAGTAGTTGTATTAATAGTTGTAGTAGTAGTAGTAGTAGTAGTAGTAGTATTAATAGTTGTAGTAGTAGTAGTAGTAGTAGTAGTAGTATTAATAGTTGTAGTAGTAGTAGTAGTAGTAGTTGTATTAATAGTTGTAGTAGTAGTAGTAGTAGTAGTAGTAGTATTAATAGTTGTAGTAGTAGTAGTAGTAGTAGTAAGGATTTTTGTGATGTTAAAACAGTACTACAAATGTACCAAAGGAAACAATTCCTGGACATAAAGGAGGTTTAAATCTGCATAACACTTAAGAACTCAGAACTCATAACATAACAAATAGCAGAAGTTTGCACCACAACAAAAGTCATAGACAGAAAAGACTTGTTTGCAATAAAAACCCAGCATAGATAACAGACTTTAAAGCAGGTCAGTGAACACTAGAGCAAATCTGGAACATGCTGAGCCAGGACTTCAGAGTGACAGCAACACTGACAATAAAAAATAAATAAATTGTTGTTTATCTTTTTTTGCAGGCCTCAAATGGGAAAACTTTATTAATAAAATGATTTCCCATTTGAACATGACTGTCATATAAAAAAAAAAATCATACTAATAGTTTGGTATTGTTGGTCCTTCATTGGTACGGTGTCCAGAATTTCTTTTTAAAAGACCATTAACATTTGCCCCTTTCTAATGACATGGGTTGAAAGTGTAATTATGTGATGAACGTCAATCTGCTGTACTGTGTGCAGCTCTGATGCCATGATTGCAATGTTTTGGTACAAAATAGAATAATAAATTGTGGCTATGGGAAATTAAATAGTATAGTAAACTGTGGCTAAGATGTTACTTATATTTGACAGTAGAAATAAAAATTGAGTAATGATATAAATAGAGCAATTACTGGAAGAAACATTGGGATATTTCAGGAATTCATTTTCAGTGAACATTTAGAAATCACAGTCTGTAGTCACTTTTAGACTTTTTAGCAAGGGTCAGGATTGAAAATATATAGTTCATTTTAATTCTCTTTGGTATTGTATGTGTGTCATGAGATTTTGCCCCTTATTAATCTAGTAGTAATCAGCATGCATGAATTGTGTTAGTGTAAACACCTCTGAACTTATTTATAGGCTGTTAGTGGGCTATTTGGTAAGGTGCAGGTGAATCTATTCGCCAGTTGAAGTAAACACACTCCTGTCTGTACTATATTAAAGTACTCTGTACTGTACACTCTTTTACCTCTACTGTGCATGCTACTCATAAAATTAGGCCATAGGGGCATACATCTGAAAAATTATTTCAGAAATATATTTTGTGAACCTAAATGACTGGAGGCAAATATACGTAACAACAGGGGAATTGTAATATTTGAATATTCTTGAATATTAATATTTTACTTTTTTTTTATATCAGATCATAATATTCGCTTAAACAGGTAAAACCACTGTGGTACAACACTAATTCTACATCCAACACTAAATTAAGTGCAGACTGAAATGATCTGGAGGTTTATACTACATGGTGAGGAAAATATTAGTGCCACCCCCACCCCTAAACACACCCACATACACACATATACACTCTTAGTGAGGAGGAGGAGGACTACTTTCTGTTCTCTTATCACACATACATATAGAAACGTCTGTCTTTGAACCACTGTTGTTTGCTAAATAAGTCAATGACCCGGTGGCTTTGCTACTCTATGTGTGTGTGTGTGTGTGTGTGTGTGTGTGTGTGTGTGTGTGTGTGTGTGTGTGTGTGTGTGTGTGTGTGTGTGTGAGATACTGATCAGCCTTTTTCATAATTATAATACTAACAACTTCAGATGTGTAAAAAAAGCAGTAACATTTTGATAGACACTGTCAAAATCGTAGAAGTAGCTAGGCAAAATTAGCATTTAAACTGAACAAATGTGAGCAGTTTGTTTCTTACACATGCAGGTACATAATTGTAACAATACAATTAGTTACATTAATTTTAGTGTAAATAGCATTATTTCAGATCATGAGGCACAACCTACATGCCAAGATAAATATTTTTTAGTATCTATACAATGTCAAAATGTACAGAACAGAACCAGAGGTTTTCTGCCCTAAACAAAAATTATTTTCATTCTTGATTATTGTCATTAAGTTGACAAATTAAGTCAACTGTCAATTAATGTGTTAAGTAATGATAATCTACACTCTTATCCAGACCTGGGCAAACTACGGCCCGCGGGCCACATCCGGCCCTTTGTACGTCCCTGTCCGGCCCGCGTGAGGCCAATCATAAATTACCAGGGATGCACCAAAAATTCGGCCACCGAAAACTTTCGGCCGAAATACCTAAATCACCGAAACAACACGGCAGAAACACAATTGTAATGACGCAATAAAAAAGCGCAGCCAGCACACGGTTATCTGGATAAGAGCAACATGTCTGCGGTGTGCGGATAGCGATTTGCAAAACATGCAATGCTAAACTTTCAACAGGGGGTGTATCTGCAAAGAGTTTCTCCAATGTCGGGTTTAATTTATCACCTGAAATCCAAACATCCCGATTGCCATTCTAAATATGAGAAGAACGCGGCGAAGAAAAGTAGTCAATCCGAGCATGCGCATGAGTCTGTAGTGGACGTTTTTTCGAAAAGGCAGGAAAGTTTTCCAGTGATGGTGCCAAGGCAAAAGGCATAACACAAAAAATGATGGAATTCATTGCCTTAGATCAGTGGTCTCTAGTGGCTCAACGGGTTGATCTTTGAAACATTCCCCGTGGATCCCGAAAATAATAATTATTATAATATAATATTATTTATTACACGGTTTTTCTTAATGCTGTAGAGTATAACCTTCCTTTCACTTGAATGGGCTTCCAAACGTTCGGCGGTCAATTATTTTCATTTAACAGACCCGTTGCTAATAATAATTGACCGCTGCCTGTCTGTCAATACTATGAATGGTAACAAATAAATAACAATAATTTATAATTATTAATAAAACACTTTTGTAATTGATTTATTCTTTGAATTGCAATGCATTGATTTTAGTGAGGTTAGTACTCATTTATAGCCATAAATGCAATGGTTCTAAAAATTGACAATCTTTTCTTTTGGTGTTTCGGTTTTGGCCTTGGTTTCCTCATTTTTGGTTTTTGGTTTCGGCCAAGAATTTTCATTTCGGTGCATCCCTAAAATATTATCGTTCGTGTGGCCCTCTGACACAATTCAGGTTTCTCATGTGGCCCCTTGTAAAAATTAATTGCCCACCCCTGCTCTTATCATTACTTCTAAAGCATATAAAGCTTTTTTTTTTTTTTTTTTAGCTTTTCTGGACTTTGCAATGTTTGTTGGAATACCTATATGGTTACTAAATATTATAATTTAACAGCATTTTTGCATAAAAAAATCAGTTTAGAAAAATTGTTATTTAAGTGCAACCAGTCCTTAAAATGTAACAAGTACATTTATTCATACATGAGAAGTAATTGTTCACTTTTTATTTATCTAATCACTCTCCACCTTTCCTGTGACCTCTCAGATGAAACATAACTGTGCATAACTGTAGGTCTGGTTGTGTTACTTATTAACTGTTATTACCTTGGACTCCTGGCATAGTGCTGACTCATTGCCTTGCAGTCATCTAAACCAAAAAAACTCTTTCTAAGATGAAACGATTAAATAGCCAAAAAGGCAGTGCAGGTTTTTTTTTTTCCTTAAAGTTTAGCATTCTTAAAGTTTTATGTGATAATGAATTTAGATTTTCGGTGTGACTTTCTTACATGACCGCCACATGTTCAGCCTTTTATGACTTTCCATATTAATGAGCTTATGAGTCTGTCTGTATGAGGCAATGCATAATCAGAAAGATTCATACCTGTTTAATGCATGGCTTTGTTTATCCCCCTCAGGGCTGCGATCTCTGTGATCTTTTATTACAGAATGCAAAGCCTGAGCTTAAGCATATGCAGAAGTGTCTGTTTATGACTCATTTGTTTTTGTTTGTTATTCAGCACTTGAGCTAACAATAGTAATCAGAGCATAATACAAAATGGCAAATTCAATATCTTATAAAGCAAGGTTAGTGGATACTTACAAAAGAATAATGTCTGAACAAGTATTTAGGACGATCTGAAAGTCATGAACTTACAGCAAAGCCTAGCTGTGAATTATTGTTTATCATGCATCTGGACAGTTAAAGCATAGCTAAATTGTATTTATATTCTCAAACGTTTTTGCTGATTACTGAGACATAACTGATATTTTTATAACAGACACATATAATTTACATTCTGTGGATATTTTTCTTTAGCTTGTTTTTAGAAATTCAACAATATCTAATAACAGTCAATCAATCACTGCATAAGATTTGTGCAAAAACATTATTATTTTTTTTTCTGATCAACCAGGCTCCATTTTTTTAACCTTCTCAAAACCTGTGGATTCGCTGATTTGTCCTCTATTGATAACAGTAAAAAATGGGTGGTGCTGCTGAGTAAACATAAACATCTACTTCACTTCCAAGTAAAGGGCTTGTTGTGTCAAGGGCAGCATGTCAGTACATATATTTAAACTTATATTAAAATTTATATTAAAAATATTCTTTATTTATTATTTTTAAATAAGAAATACAAACAAAAATGGCACATGTGGTATAAATCACTAATGGTAAAGTAATATGGGCTTCCAAAAGATGGGCCTCTAAAATGAGAACAACGTCAGTTCACTAGAAAACTATGCAAATATTCCTCTCCCACCACAGGCTCAGCCAATGAGAAGACACTAGATCACTAGAGACTTTACCATGATTTTTTTTTTCTCTCGCTTACTCTCTCACACTCACTTTTATCTTATTTTACAAGGTCTCTGTCCGGTTCCCACAGTTCGACTGTTCTCTTTACAGCCTGGAATCATGCACAGCAAGGGCAATTCGTGGTAAATGCTTGAATTCTGTCATATCTGATTATTATTTTCTAATTGTAATTATGAACAAATTTATTTTGTACTAAACATGTAGTGTATGAATGCATACAATATTTTTTAAAACAGTAAGCATAAGTTGTTTGTCAGAACAGCTATCCACAACAGCATTAGACCAAACTGGAAAATAATATAATAATATTTTAAGCAATAATTGGTTGTATTTACGTTGCTTTTACATTTTTGAATCACAAAGTTTATACATATTGCATTCATACAAAATATGATTGTCCTGACATTCATATCTTAAAAAAGAAAAAATGTGGATTAATCAGTAGTTTTAACTGAAAAAAGGTCCCACTTTTAAATAGTTTTTTAAACTAGTAGTAGGCAACTGTGGTAGCAGCTGAAAAACCCAAAATCACTTAAAAGCATGCACATGAGTAAATATAGAAATAATGGGCTAATAGAAAGATCAGGCATAAAAAGTCAATTAAAAAAAAACCCATGCAGAATAGAAAGGGTCAAATGAGAGTGATGAGTTAATTTTTTCCCCCTTAGCATGGTTCTTACATTGCTCTCTGGACAGACCAGGACGCTCTGTTGTGCATAAAACATACAAGCCAAAGAAGATTACATCTTTACAAAAACAAAAGCCAAGTTTTTATATACTGGTTTTATCAGATGAAATGAACGATAATGGGTCATTATGTACATGAACTAATTATGTCGAGTCACATTATAGACAAACATCTGTTTAAATAGCTGAAAGATGAGTTGCTATTCCTGTGTTTGCATTACGATGCCTATTTATTTTGAAAAGCAGTAAAAATACACAGTAAACGTCGATGAAGCTTTATTAGAAAAGTTTTTTTAATAAACCAAAGTTTTTAAACTGGGTAGTTCTGATGTCACACCAGGTATTTTCACTAGTTTTAGCTCTCGCATCCTTGGATCAAGCTAATATCAGTGTCTAATATGTTTTTCCTGAATAGGATAAATGAACAAATGTTTTGTAGCTGTTCACACTTCTTAAACTGAACCTAATCTTGTATTATGTCTTACATCTATATATAAGAATTAGATTCAAGATTTTCATCATCGTTTTAGTGATATACCTACTGTAATTTTTGTCCCTATTTTGATTTAGTTGCTGCTCATTTGATGAGTGCAAGCTAGCCACAGAGTGGCTTCTGAGCAGGACTAGACATCGCCCGAAGATAGCTGTAATATGTGGCTCTGGACTCAGCTTCCTTGCAGAGAGCACCTCAAACAAGCAGTCTTTTCGCTATGAGGACATCCCCAATTTCCCTGTGAGCACAGGTAGGTGTGCCCATTTGATGGAGCATGTTCTATACCTGCTTCAAACTGAATGGTACAGAAATAAATGATCTGCAAATTTCAACTGGTCAGTAGCTGAAAACTGCTTATTAGCACTCCTGATATTAAATGCTTTTAACACCTAAAGTTGGAAAAAAACAGCATTGTGTTTTTGCTGATATTTAAATAAACCTTAAATTTAGTCAGATTTTTCCAAAGAGAATATAAATTAAACGAGCGCATGCTTTAAGATACTAATTATATTACATTTATTCATGTAATACAAAGAAAGTGGTTGGAGTATGGGCTGTTAGATTAGATTCTACAATGAGGTACACAGGGGTTTGGCTGTGCCTTTCATTTTGTTGTGGTTAACAAATCATGCCCAAGTCTTTGTAAAATGAGCCATAAATTCATGAGAATTAATAACTACTGGCCATGAATAAAATATGATGACTTGGGTAAAAATAGTCCCTAATCTCTGCCAGAGGGGATTCTTATTATGATATCTTGGATATCTTTAAATATTTATGTGATGAAGTGAATAATCTGTATAAGTGTTAGAATGCACATAATGATATTTGTGTGTGTGTGTGTGTGTGTGTGTGTGTGTGTGTGTGTGTGTGTGTGTGTGTGTGTGTGTGTGTGTGTGTGCGCATGTGCTCATTTTAAATTAATGAAACAATTGATGAAAATAGTTCTCTTGCATTGTTTTAATGACTGGGCCAAAAAATAAGCAACACAACCACCATACTTTCTACAATCAAGTATTCTTACATCACCTTAAAATGTTGATTGTTTTCATTGTACTTTTTAATTGACCTCAAAGTGACCTTGGGGGGAAAACACAAACGTCTTAAACATCATAAGCAAAACAATAGTCCACGTTAATGATAATTACAATTGTTGTACCACCCAAAAAATAACAGACATATGCTGATTAAGCTATTATATGCTCATGAACTGTTTTTTTTTTTCTTCCAAACATTTCAATGGTTACAAAAAAACAATAACTCCCCTTCCTTGAGCCATCTGTCAATCTTTAAAAAAGTTTCTATTGCAACAGAGGACATGATCTCTGTCTTATTACAGTCTAAACTTTAGGGTTAAGGAAATCTCAAAAGACAGAGTTCAAGGTTGCATTTCAACAGGCTGAGACTAGTCAGAACCTTTTTCCCCAAATAGGAAAACAATAAGAATAAACAAGGATTTTCTTGCCTTCCACATGGTATTAAACTTACCTGTCATATTTAAAGCCAGACATATTAAATGTAGTGCAGATGTCATGACTGAATACATTAATATGTTTATTCATTTATTCATTAATGCATCACCAAAAGATGGCCAACAAATACTTGTCAATTTATATGGTGTGTGACAGTAATGGCTACAAGGCAAATCATACTAGCTTATTGTTATATTGCTTCATACATCATTGTATATTGGTCTGAGAACAGCACAAGTAACAAGATATGCATTTCATATATGATGAAATGCTGCATTCTGAAAAAGGCATTGAACATGATGTTTTACTTCAATATATGTTCTATAAAATATACAATATGTACATAATAGCAAATACATTATATAATAATAATAACAACAATAATTATTGTTGTTGTTATTATTATTATTATTATTATTATCAAGATAATGTGAAAAATGTCAAAAGTGCATCTCTTTCCCATGTGTAGTTCCTGGCCATGAAGGGCAGCTTGTGTTTGGTCATATAAAAGACAAGTCCTGTGTCTTCATGCAGGGGAGGTTTCATCTATATGAGGGTTATTCAATGTGCAAGGTGAGTCTGAACTTTTCATGCCCTTAATTTTAACACTATAGCAATCATTAACTCTGAGGGATTCTAGCATTGTACATACAGTTGTGTTTTAGCATTAGATCACATCCACTTAAATAGTTAAGATTGAAGACATCCTCCTCTAATGTGTTAATCAGAATATACACAAGATTCAAATAATTCTTCAGGGTCTTTAACTGTAATGTACTTTCTGTAAAATCCCTGTTCATAATCATAATCGAGGTTGTGTAGGTTTTTTTCCACTTCAGCATACCATAGGTGTTATGGGTTAATCGATGTAAACTGTGCAGCTACTAATGAATGCAGGTAGATGTGGCATTTATCTCTATAAGCGATTGACCCTGGCACTTTCTGACTCTACAAGGACAATTGAACCCAGGGAAAGCTACTCCTATCTGCAAAACAGAATGGAGTTGGCACCTCAGGTATGGATCATTAACTTTATCTGTCACAATCAGAAGCTGTGCTGCATAAATATTGAGTGTACAACCAGAGGCCTCGATACAGGAGAAAAATAAACGATTCTCTCTCACTGTCACTACCATACATAAAAATGTTTAGTATAGTCTAAAATTAAAAAGCAAGATTAAGGACATTAATCTTAAGAAACTTTGGGGTCATGAAGGTAGCATACAAGTACAGTAAGCTGGATTCACATACAGTCCAATATCCCATTGTGTAGTATGCTGCAATTATGCAATTATGCATGTCCAATTGTCAGCTAGTTTGGTGTATTAGACTATTAAGTCACAAAATCCCTTTTTAATTGCAATTAACCTGGTGCCCTTTTGCCCACTGAATTATTAGCTCTAGAGAAGACAGAGAGAAATGAATCTAAGATGAGCTGCTTGGGACATCTGAGAGAGGAGCTCTGAATTTTACACATGTCCATCTAAAGAGATCATTTAACTGTGGCACAAGGTGTCAAAGACCTGCTTTTCATTAAATTGCAAAGGGATCAGCATCCTCCAGAAGTGTGGAGGAACTGCCAGAGTAATTGCACCTCTGACAATGTGACATAATGCATTACATGTAGATGTCACTGCCAGCATATGTCTGTAAAGCTGGGCAAGAGCTCTTCACTCTTAATGTAGGCTTAGGCATTAAATCAATCCATCACCTGTCTTTTTCAGTATTAGCATTCAAGGAGCTATATATGTGTATATGGTCTACTTAAAGCCATCCATGTGGTAGGGTACTGACTCAAATCAAAGTTTCATTAGAGCTTATGTTTAAGATTTAGGTTTCCTATTAGAGTAATTACACTTAAAGCTTTGGTCAGTGGTTTTTTGTTTTGTTTTGCTATTTGGATCAAAGAAATGGTCCTTCTCACAGACTGGTGTCTGATGTGATATGCAGTGGAATTTACTACTGTGTGTGCATTAGCAATAACTAAACAGGAACAAAATGTATTTAAAAACAAAAAAAAAGCAGCTCTAATTTTGACTGACGGCGCAGCTTGATCATCTGCAGCCAGAGATTTGAAATAGCTAATCTGGAGTATAAGAGGACTGGAAAAACAATTATTTTCCACTGGTTGAGGTGCTAATTCTCCTAAATCCTCTCCAACGCTGCTTTTTCAAAATCAAAAGATTACATAATTACCTGTCAATATACAAATGCAGCTGAATACACCATAATAAGCCAAAATGATGAAGCATTTATCAGACATGATTGTGTTCTGCTCAATGAGTGAATAAGCACACTACTCACCCAATTAGATCATTTACTTGAATGTTTGGCTAAACCATTCCTCATTTTAGAGTTGTAGAATGAGGATATGTTACCATGAGACCTGCCTTATTTACAGATTGATTGCATGCAGTAATACACAACCAAACATGTACACAACTTAATTAAGTGAACTCTTCTTTGCTGACAGATGTGTTGTTGGGGTAATTGGATAACAATGTTCCTAACCCTTCATTGACCCCTGGTTATTTCAATTAGTAAGGCACTTTTAAAGAGCTGATGCAGTTAGTGTTCGAATAAACTTTCCTTATTTCTGCAACTTAAGTCTTATTACACCATCAATGCCTTGAAGATAAAGTGGAAAGAGAAAAACAGAGGAAATAAAGGTAGCAGTTACTTTTATAGTGGGATTGAAGTCCACAACAATATTTAGGGATCTTAAGAATAGTAAACCTCCATTTTAGTTCTATTTTCTTAACAAATACTATATGAGAAATTACAAATTTACACCTCTCACATTTCAGCAACCATTTTAGTATATCTTCTCAAGGGACACTACTATAGAAATTAGAGTTTTATATATTTTAGAGTAGTCAATGTGCATCTTAAAAAACAATACAGATGTACCCTCCTCTAAAAATAACTTAACATACAGCCATTATTGTCTAAATAACTGGCAACAAAAGTGAGTACACCCAAAGTGAGAACAGCTGTACATGGTTTAGCCATGCAAAGCCACATGTCCTATTCATCATGTTCATGTTTTTATCTGCTTGACAGGCCCATACAGATTTGTGTATCTTGTATAAGAGCAGTTAAAAAGTAATGCTTTAAGTAGAATTCTCTCATACTTGCTCTCTACAAAGATGGCTGAGGCTATAAGAAGATCAGTAACACCCTGAAACTGAGTTACAGTACAGTGGCCGGGGTCATACAGAGGTTTTTCAAGACGGGTTCCCCTCAGGACTCACAAGTGTCGGTCAAAGACGTTGAGTCCTTGTGCTGTGCATCAGGTGCAGAAGCTGGTTTCAAAACACAGACGCATGAGTGCTGCCAGCATTGCTTTAGAGGTTGCAGAAGTGGAAGGTCCACTTGTCAGTGCTCAGATACGCCGCACACTGCAACAAGTCAGTTTGCATGGCCGTCGTTCCAGAAGGAAGCCTCTTTTAAAGCTGCTCACAAGAAACCCTACAAGGAGTTTGCTGAAGACAACTTGTCTAAGAGCATAAATTACTGAAGCCATGTCCTGTGGTCTAATGTGATAATGTGATGATGTGATGTGGTCTGATCTAAAGATAAACTTGTTTGTGTGTGGAAACGACCTGGTGAGGAGAACCAAGAAAATTGTGTCTTGCATGGTGGTGGTAGCATCATGGTCTGGGGCTGCATAAGTGCTGCTGGTACTGGTGAGCTGTGCTTCAATGAGGGAAACATGGATTCCAACATGTACTGTGACATTCTGAAGCCAAACATGATGCCCTCCCTTCATAAACTTGGCTAAACAGCAGTTTATGAAGGGAGGGCAGGTCTGGAGACATACTCCATCACTCTATGTCTCCAGACCTGAAGCCTATTTAACAGTGGAGGTGGAAGGTGGAAGGTGGAGTGAAAGAGGATCCCAGCAACAATCTGTGCAGCATTGGTAAATATCATGCCCAGGAGGATAAAGGGAGTGGTAACAATGGTGCTCACACAAAATATTTTCTCACTTTTGTTGCCAGCTATTTTGACAGTAATGGCTTGTATGTTGAGTTTTTTTTTTTTAAAAGACAGTAAATCTGTACTGCTATACAAGCTGCAAATTGACTACTTTAATATATATATTCATTCATTCATTTTCTCCCGCTTATCCGTAATTCGGGTCGTGGGGGCAGCAGTCTAAGCAGGCCCCCGCCTTCGACTGTTGCCCAATCCTCACAGCACCGTCCCTTACGGTCCCTCCTGCAGGTGGTGAGCCCACGGGAAGGCGGCCCCACGTCACTCCGACGTCACAGACCTTGATATTTCCCTCGTAAGAGACCCCTGGAGCATAGAGGGTTAAGGGCCTTGCTCAAGGGCCCAAGAGTGGCAGCTTGGCGATACGGGGGCTTGAACCCCAGACCTTCCGATCGGCAACCCAGCGCCTTAACCGCTGGAGCCACCACTCCCCCTTTAATTTATATATATATATATATATATATATATATATATATATATATATATATATATATATATATATATATATATATATATATATATATATATATATATATATATATATATATATTATTGAACTCATATGCAGTATGTGTCAGATACTGTAAATGCAAACCACATTTTCTTTTAAGAATTAAGCTAATTCCTGACCACTAGATAGGTCTCTTTTCATGACAGTTTCATCAAAAATGGTCCCAAGGTTAATTATTTTAATAAACTAAGAACTGGCCAAAGAATCTTCTAAACAACCTTTTTCCAAAAAATGTGTACGACAGTCAGACATGTTTGGAGGAGATTATGCACACACAGTCTTACTGGCACAGGTGATTGGCTATAATAGCTTTTGTCCTTTCTTAATTGTACTGGAATAATTGCCCTACATTGAAAAGATTTATAAGCTCCACTGGTGTCTCAAGTAATTTGGAGAGCATTGATTTGGAATTAGATTCTTGGAGTGCTTTTGAGCAAAAACTATACAAAAAAACTCAGTTGCAGCCTCCTGCCTTCACCAAGCTTCATCAGTTCATGAAGTTCATTATTCATGTCTCTTTTTTTCTTATTCTGTCTCTTACTGTCACACTCTCTGTGTGGCACAGACCCTAATGGCCTTGTATGCACATTCTGCATTTATCTCTTTTAACAACACTAAAGATTCTCTTTACCCCCTGCTCAAAGCAGCAGCTGTGCTCTCTCTCTCTTTTTTTCTCTCTCTCATACACACACACACACACACACACACACACACACACACACACACACACACACACACACACACACACACACACACACACACACACACACACACACAGACACACACACACACGCACACGTACATACACAAAGTAAAACAAAATATAGATTGAAATTAAGGACAATGTAAAGCAGAAATTATAATGCTTTTTACACCACAATATTTACAAGTATATATTGTTTTTTTTTATTATTTCATTCAAGATTTTGAATTGATGGAAACTGGCAGTGGAAAAAAGAAGCTAGGTAAAATCTGACAGATTTCTGCATGGGGATTAGATGATATAAATAATCAGAAAATATTTGGCAATTGGCTAATTTTATTTTGTGTGTTTTTATTGCAGGCTTACTATAGAGTGTCCCAGAGAGTCTATCATTTGAACTCAAGTTTAGGTTGTTGCCTGTTCGGCTTTTCACTTGTTTCTTAAGGTGTTTTTGTGGAACATTGTATGCCACATATTTCCTTACACTGTCAAAAAAGTAGCTTGGCATTACATTAATTAAATACACTTTGTGTGAGTAAGTGTGTGAATGTGCATATGTGATTGGTGCCCAGTGATTGAGATCTGGGGCAAATTCTCTTGCTTGGCACCTGGTGTTTCTGGGATTGGTTTTGGATTACTGACCAGAATAAAATGGATTTTGTAGATGGATGAATGAATTTGTGATACTTGGAAAAACTACATAGGTTATGAGCCTTTATACTAACATATGAATGATTTGGATAAAATCCCAAATTGCATAACCTGAAGACAGTTTAAATAAATAATAAATAATAAAAAAACAGATTAAAAACACCGCAATCTAAATAATTTCTGTTTAATCTGTGTCTTTTCTTTTCAGGTCACATTACCTGTGCGGATTTTCAAGCTGATGGGAGTGGAAATGATCATAGTAACAAATGCATCAGGAGGCCTTTGTCAGGACTTCAAAGTGGGAGATATTATGATCATCAAGGATCACATTAACTTGCCAGGTTTTGCTGGACAACATCCACTATGTGGGCCCAATGATGAACGGTAGGTACTGAGAGATACCGCAAATTTTACAGAAAAACAATGATTACACAAATGTGGCTAAATTAACATACATTTACCATTATACATTTCTTTTTGTGAGTGCAGACTACAAATATCATTAGTCTGATGTGATTGAAGTGCAAATGCAAACCACAATGGAAATATTGAACTGGAAATCCTCATGGTTACAATTTTTTCGGATGTAAAAACAGATTCCTTTTGATGATGAGTAGATTTTAGAGGACAGAAAAAAAGAAATGTATTACATCATAATGAATACAGCTACAATTTAAGTGTTTTAAAGTGTCTTGTTAGTCATCTTGTTATCATACTACCTAAACATATTTAGGAGCTTATATCTATGTTTATGTCGTTTTTGACACTTTAATCCACAGCGACTTACATTTATCTCATTTATAAAACTGAGCAGTTGAGGGTTAAGGGCTTTGCTAAAGGACCCAACACTGGCAGCTTGATAGTGCTAGGATTTAAACTCCATCTTTAACATTTTAAGCACTGAGCTATCAATGCCTTAACATACATAAAAACTTTAATACAAAATGTTACTATGCAATATGTAAAAACTCTTCACCTTCTTCAGATTTGGGATCAGGTTCCCATGCATGTCTGATGCATACAGCAAAGATCTAAGAAAATTGACGCTGGACATCAGCACTGAGTTGGGCTTTTCTGACTTTGTGCGGGAGGGGGTGTACTGCATGGTCAGTGGACCTAATTTTGAGACTGTTGCTGAAGCACGAATGCTGCATATCCTTGGAAGTGACTCCGTAGGTAAAGAAAACAAGACACACATTGTTCAACATAATTGAAATAGAAATAAACGCACAGACAAATGCATAACTGAATGTGTGATGTATTTGATGTCATTCTGAACTATGTACACTTCATCAATACATACACTGAAAGGCAATTTTGGCAGAAATTATTAGAAACTCAATTTTTAAATACAATCTCAATCTCAAATTTTTTTTCTATTCTTATTATAATATTTATATATAATTATAAATTATAATTACAATTTATTTATTTCTAAATAATTCTAATTTATTTCTATCATCTCAGTGGAAGTTTTAAGAGGAGTTTACTGGTTTCTCCAAGTATCTTCTATTTGTCATCTCAGAATGTTTTATACATTTACCCTTATTATCCCATTTATGAGGGCTGGGAATTGAGTAGAGTGTCGTTTCTCATAATTGAAGAACATTAGACAGAACTCTTTTTAATGGGGCAGTGCATTCTACTCTTTGGTGGTTTTCAGCAATAACAATAACACTGCCACTTAATTAAGAGTGTATCTCATGTTGTCCCTGCAGGGATGAGCACAATCCCAGAGGTGACGGTGGCCAAGCACTGTGGCCTGCAAGTCTTAGGCCTGTCTCTCATCACCAACAAGGTGTCCTTGGATTACAGCAATGAGGAAAAGGTCAATCATGAAGAGGTTTTGCAGATTAGCAAAATGCGAGCTGAGATGCTCCAGAACATGCTCATCACCTTTATTGCTCGATCCCACCAAGTGGAGACCATCAACAGCTGCTAGACCTTCTTTATATGGACTCAAGCAGACTAAATTTACATAGACACCAAAAGAATATTTTTCAGAGCTTATGACTGTTTCTTACCCAAGCAGTGTATTTTCCATTCTGTATAAGCTGATATTTTTAGTGTGATTGTAGTTATTGTACATAAAAATGCTCAAAAAATAAATAAAGAGTAAATAAAGAGTTTTAACTACTAATCCATTCAGGTGAACATCCTCAAATGATCTTCATATATTAAACATTATTTAGAGAACAAACTAATTTGCATGTAAAAACTCACTCTGATATTTAGTATAATGCAAATAAAAGATAGCTGAAACCCCTGAATATACTGCTATGAAGCATGTACCTGCATTTAACAATGAAATAAATCACTGCTGCTGAGCTGTGTTGTATTGTGCAGTCAGATCTTTCTGACTGTATGTGCAAAGTCACCTCTGAAAAAGCAAACTACCCCTTATAGAGAACAAGGACACTGGACTCAGACGGTGGCAGCAATGAATTGTGCTCTTGGCAACCTAAGAAATTAAAAAGGCACAGTGTGAAGAATGTAGACTGTTTCAAAAACAGGAACTGTGTTATAAACATTACACATACACAGTTGGAGGCAATGAGATTTTCAAATTAAAATACAGATGGACTGATTAGTATTACAATATATCTAAATATTAAAGACATATTGTTAACAAAAAAACAGTACCGCTTGAGTAAGTCTGTGTAATGCTTGTAACAAGGCCATTTCTAATTATGTGCAGAGCAAAGGGCACAGGGTTCAGTGACTTTGGAATAAAAAAAAAACATAAAATTTGTTGTTTTTTTTTAAGAATATCTTAAATTTATTAGTATTTTCCATCTGCAAGAGTTTGGCAGTGTACCAGAGACTGAGGTAATAATCAGGCAACATCATTACCTTAGTGTGCAGGCAAGGGGAACATAATCCTGTGGACCAAATATCCATACTAAACCCAGATCCTAGAGGTAGACATTGTCTTTGCTAGGGAACTAAGACAGGCTTTCTGGGGACAGGTTGCTGGAACCTGGCTTGGGAGGCGATGCTATCACCACGAGGTGTAAGCAGGTCTTAGAAGTTCTAAGTCACACAAGTTCTGCAAAGCTGCTTTGAGACAATGTTCATCGCTATAGAAATAAACTTAAACTTGAACTATAAGAAATAATTTAATATAGTGCCAAGTTGTCAGAAGTTTTCCTTTGCATCTTGACAAACAAATGTATTCAGCAGCTGAGCATTTTTGGTAGCGTTTGTATCTTTAGTGGCAGATGCATAATTATTAATTTTGACATTTTTTTAAAATATCTGTTTTTTTTCACTGTCAGGTCATCTTTAATAATTGACTCAGGTGCTTAGAGTGCACTGTGGCCTATAGAGTTGTGCACTACACTTCTTATAAACCACAAGCTCCAACATGATCATAATCACCAGATTGCTGTTTACATTCACCTGTTTCCAAAGTAATGCTCAATTTGCATGCATCTTTATTATTTATTTATTTATTTATTTATTTATTTATTTATTTATTTATTTATTTATTTATTTATTTAGTATTTGTCTAGTTTATGCTGTGTTGTGATTGCCAGTTCTGTGTTTTTGACCTTTCCCAATAAACTGGATTTGTCTGCCAGTTTTTCAATAAACATCCTTTGCATCCATATTAACTTACTTTCCCTGACAAATACCCACTGTATGACTACAAATGCACATATTCCATTTCCTATAAAATCACCTATGGATGCGCACTGTGAGTTCTTAAAATGTTCAAATTTCATCTCTTAGATTAATGAAAGATGAAAGCGATATGAGATGGTTGGGGTTTATGGGACTTTGGATTTACTGCATTTATGGTAAATGACTCGTATAATCCATCCTAAATCCATGGTTATAAAAAATCCCATCTAAGAAATCTTAGAATCTGTAATAGTTACTACATTTATACAGGGCTCCTGCCTTAGCATAAGTATTGTAATTTGCAATAATTTATCAATCATTCAAAATTAATCTTGTGTTTCCATATGACTGTTGCCTGGTTATGCATTAAAAAGAAAATAATTAAAGCCTAAATTAAACCTAATTAATCTTATTTGCTCAGGCTTGCATTAATGGGAAACTAAATGATGCAATGCAAATGGAGGTGGTAATTACAATTGTATTTGCAAATTAAATGGCAGTTGCATTAAGCATGTTCCTTTACTGAAGCTATGCATTTACCATTTATAAGCTAAATTTTACACAAGAATTTGTGCACCATTCCATATCCTCTATACTTGAAGCCTTCTTATCTGACTATGTTGCACTGTGTTAATAAGTCCATGTAGCTTTCTTTTTTTACTTCTATAAGACAAAAGACTTTACTTTACAGTTCTGCTATAGCCCAAGGAGACAAGCATTTTCCATTAATTAGTAATATTGTAATATCTGACATTCCTGGTTTTTCTGTCAGTTTAACTTTGTCAAATATTTTTTATGCAAATATCAGCAGTCTAACTGATGAATGAGGAAAATCAGAGAGAGAGAAGATTGGAGGATGTGGAGTTGGTGAAGCAGGATGTAGATAGGATTAGTAAGGAGGAAGTGAGAGCAGCGATTAAGAGGATGAAGAATGGAAAGTCGGTTGGACCAGATGACATACCGGTAGAAGCGTGGAGATGTTTAGGAGAGATGGCAGTGGAGTTTTTAACCAGATTGTTTAACAGAATTCTGGAAGGGGAGAGGATGCCTGAGGAATGGAGAAGGAGTGTGCTGGTACCGATCTTTAAGCATAAGGGAGATGTGCAGACCTGCAGTAACTACAGGGGAATTAAGTTGATCAGTCACACCATGAAGTTATGGGAAAGAGTAGTGGAAGCCAGGCTGAGAGAAGAGGTGACCATCTGTGAGCAACAGTATGGTTTCATGCCGAGGAAGAGCACCACAGATGCCTTATTTGCTTTGAGGATGTTGATGGAGAAGTATAGAGAAGGACAGAAGGAGCTGCATTGTGTATTTGTGGATTTAGAGAAAGCGTACGACAGGGTACCGAGAGAGGAGTTGTGGTATTGTATGAGGAAGTCAGGTGTGTCAGAGAAGTATGTGAGGGTGGTGCAGGACATGTATGAGGACAGTGTGACGGCAGTGAAGTGTGCAGTAGGTACGACAGACTGGTTCAGGGTGAAGGTTGGACTGCATCAAGGATCGGCCCTGAGCCCTTTCCTGTTTGCAGTGGTGATGGACAGGTTGACGGACGAGGTCAGACAGGAGTCTCCCTGGACTATGATGTTTGCAGATGATATTGTGATTTGTGGTGAGAGTAGAGAGCAGGTTGAGAAGAGCCTGGAGAGGTGGAGATATGCGCTTGAGAGAAGGGGAATGAAAGTCAGTAGGAGTAAGACAGAGTACATGTGTGTGAATGAGAGGGAGGGCAGTGGAGTGATGCGGTTGCAGGGAGAAGAGGTGGAGAAGGTGGAGGAGTTCAGGTACCTGGGGTCAACAGTGCAAAGTAATGGAGAGTGTGTTAGAGAAGTAAAGAAAAGAGTGCAGGCAGGGTGGAGTGGGTGGAGAAGAGTGACAGGAGTGATTTGTGATAGTAGGGTATCTGCAAGAATGAAAGGGAAAGTTTATAGGACTGTGGTGAGACCTGCGATGTTGTATGGATTAGAGACAGTGGCATTGAGTAAAAGACAGGAGGTGGAGCTGGAGGTAGCAGAGCTGAAAATGTTAAGGTTTTCGTTGGGAGTGACGAGGATGGACAAGATTAGAAATGAGTTTATTAGAGGGACAGCACATGTAGGATGTTTTGGTGACAAGGTGAGGGAGGCGAGATTGAGATGGTTTGGACATGTGCAGAGAAGGGACATGAATTATATTGGTAGAAAAATGCTGAAGATGGAGCCACCAGGTAGGAGGAAAAGAGGAAGGCCAAGGAGGAGGTTCATGGATGTGGTGAGGGAAGACATGCAGGTAGTTGGTGTGAAAGAGGCAGATGTAGAGGACAGGGTGGTATGGAGACGGATGATCCGCTGTGGCGACCCCTAATGGGAGCAGCCGAAAGAAGAAGAAGAAGAAGATCAGCAGTCTAACTCTCTTCCCTTACCTAAAACTTCTGTAAAATAACCTTGAGTGTAAACAAAATGGTAATTAAACCAGTTTTAGTCTTTTGAAGTTATTACTTGTTGAATTGAGATGATCCTAATAAAATATTGCCTGAATTCTATAAAAGAATTATTATTAGTAGTAGTATTGTAGTAGTAGTAGGAGTAAAAGGAGTTCTTTAGGCATGTGAGGCATATTTGAAAAAAGGTTTAAGGACCTCTTTCTGACAGGGAAATACTGCAGTAGGTTAGCTTTACATTGGTTCCCCCCAGAGGGACAA